>NC_064429.1:37026777-37281777 GCF_023375975.1 Astyanax mexicanus
TTTCTATACATCTCTCTCTATCTTTTTCTATCCCTCTCTCTTTCTCTTTCTCTCTCTGTCTGTCTCTGTCTACCTTTTTATTGCACTCTCATTCTCTGTCTCGCTCTCTTTCTATACCTCTCTTTCTCTCTCGCACCCTTTCTTTCTCTCTCTCTCTTTCTGTACCTCTCTTGCCCTCTCTTTCTCTCGCACCCCTTTCTTTTTTCTCTCTCTCGTTCTATATCTCTCTCTACATTTCTCTTCACACCTCTCTCTGCCTCTTTGCCTCTCTGCTTCTCTCTCTATATATCTTGCCCTCTCTTTTCCCTCTCTATACCTCTCTCTCTCTCTTTATATCTTTCTGTTATGGCTCTCTCTATATATTTATGTATCTCTTTCTCTCCTCTCTCTCCAGCTGTACCTTTCTTTAGCCATCTCTCTCTCTCCCTCTCTCTCTCTCTCTCTCTCTCTCTCTCTCTCTCTCTCTCTCTGTATCTGTTAGATAAAGGGATGACGTTTTATCCTTCAGTTCTGCAGATGATCTTTTATTTTCAGGGTTTTATATGGTTAAATCAGACGTGATCATCGTTTATATTTGATCAGAGGCCTTGTTTTTTTGTTTTTTAGTGTTTGTTAGAGACGGTGTGACATTATGACATTATTTATCTGAGATAAATCCAGATGAAAAGCTCTTTATACCTGAGATCAGTTCTTTAATTGCGCGGTCACATCGTTTATATTGCTGTACTGTATAGTTTTATTGAATGGAGTGACTTTCAGATGATTGATATAAAGTTTTGTGGGAGTGAAGGTCGCTGTGTGTTTATTAAAGAATACAAAAGAAATAAAAACTGAAAATTCACACAATAAACGTGTTCTATGAAGAAAATCTTTCTCACACAAAGGAATCATTCAGTACCTACATCCTGTAGAGAAGAGCGTATTGTCGAGCTCACGCTAAAGCCTTGTATCTCCAAAACAGCAATTTTACAAGTTTATTTTTATTAAAAGTAATTATAGAGCATTTCTACTGAATTGGTCCATTCAACATGAAATACAACATTTGTGTGTGACAAAAAGCATAAAAAACATATATCTTTTCCAGTGTAAAAGTACTGTTATCGTACTGTTAGAGCTTGGCTGTATGGCTAAATATATTTATTGCATAATATATTTCTTAATTTAGTTTGATACAATCTAATTCTGATATCAATATAAACTATTGCCACCGCAGTGCACAGTGATTCTTATTATGTTTTGGAGGTGAGTTAAACAGTTGGGGATTTGGGGATGAGTTGAGATAAGGAGTTGGGGATAAGTTAAGAAAGAGTTGAGTTGTGGGTGAGATGGGGATGAGTTAAGAGTAAGTTGAAGGGTTGGGGATGAGTTGGGGTAAATTGAGGGATTGGGATGAGTTCTGACTGAGTTGGGGAAAGAGTTGAGTTGTGAGTGAGATGGGGATGAGTTGGGGAGTTGGGGGTAAGTTCTGGATGAGTTTGGGATCAGTTGGGGATGACCGGTGGTTCGTTGAGAATTTGGGATGGGTTGGGGATCAGATAAGTTGGAGTGAGTTGGGGATTTGGGAATGGTTTGGAGATGAGTTGATGGTTTGGGGATGAGATGATGATTTGGGTATAACTTGAAGGGTTGGGGGTTTGGGAATTAATTGTGAGGGGAAATTGGGGTTAAGTTGGGGATTGGGGGTAAGTTGAGAAGTTGGAAAAGAGTTGGAGAAGAGTTGAGTTCTAGTTGAGATGGGGTAATTTGAGAGGCTGTTAAAGAGTTGATGAGCTGGGGATAAGTTGGGGAGTGAGGGGGGAGTTAAGGGTGAGTTGAGATGTTTGAGAAGAGATGGGTGATGAGTTGGGGAGTTAGAGGTAAGTTGAGAAGTTGGAGAAAATATGGGGAAGAGTTGAGTTGCAGGTGAGATGGGGATGAGTTGGGGATTTGGGGGTGTGTTGAGACGTTGGTGAAATAGTTGGGGATGGGTTGGGGGTGAGTTGAGGAGGTGGGGAAGAGTTTGAGAAGTTTTAAGGAGTTGTGAATGAGTTTGGGGGGTATGTTAGGAAGTTGGAAAAGAGTTTGGGAGGAGTTGAGTTGAGGTTGAGATGGGGTAATTTGAGAGGCTGTTAAAGAGTTGATGAGCTGGGTATAAGTTGGGGAGTGAGGGGGGATTTAGGGGTGAGTTATGAAGTTGGAGAAGAGTTGGGGAAGAGTTGAGTTGCGGGTGAGATGGGGATGAGTTGGGGATTTGGGGTGTGTTGAGGCATTGGTGAATGGGTTGGGGGTGAGTTGAGGAGGTGGGGAAGAGTTTGAGAAGTGTTGAGGAGTTGTGAATGAGTTGGGGGTTAAGTTAGGAAGTTGGAAAAGAGTTGGGGAAGAGTTGAGTTGAGGTTGAGTTGGGGATGAGCTGAGGATGAGTTGGAGAATGAGTTAAGGATTTGGGGAGGAGTTGGGGGGTTAGTTGGGGATGAGTTGGGAAGTGATCATCAACTCTGAAAAGTCTTTCAACGTCCTTAATTTCAGAAGAAACAGTGAATTAAACGCGTCTTAATGCTTCTGTTCCTGCTGTTTGGGTTGTGTTTTCTAAGATCACAGATTAATAAGATTAATCACTGTATTACAGTCACACCCACATCTAATCACCACTGATAATCCCTCAGTATCACCCACACTTATTCTATAAGAGCTCATGACCAATTAAACCAACAGCACTCCTACTGATATAAACTGATATATACTGATAAATGCTGATTTATCTTTACTCTGATACAATAACCAATAATTAACTCCTCATTGTGGGTCATTTAGATATACGTAACTCATATTAATAGTGTATTAAAACCATTTAATGTTTTTGTGGTCAGTTTTGTTCTTTTTGGCATGTTTTTAAACCCACATTATCTTCCCCAGGTGTTTCTTGTCTGTTTCAGCCCCTTTGTTTTAGTTTTCCTTTGTTTGATCTTGTGTTTTGTTCTCAGTTTCTGTTGTTTTGTGTTTATTTTCAGTTTTCAGTTTTCTATTTTATTAAAATTACTTGTGTTCACGTCCACAGCTGCCTCCCTTCTGCAGCGTTGACAAATGTAACGTTTCTCAGTTCAGTTTTCTTACTGTTTGATGCAAAATCCGAAAAATTTTAAAAACTTAAATTTCCTACTTTTAATTTCTGCCCTTAACAATGCAATATTAGACAAAAATAAACGAATGTTTCTGTACTCAGTTCCTTAATTTCTTCTTTAAAATCTGAATTCTATTAAATGCTGAAATTCAGATTGTGAGTGGTAGAAATGAAAAAGCATATTTAGAAAATTGAAAATGTAACGGCCCAGTGTTACTGAGGTTCGTATTATCAGACTGTAGCCTGCTTGCCCCCTTAAGCCCGGCTAGCACTGCTGAAGCAGCATTAGCATTAGCTGCTAATCATGATTAGCGCTAGCTCTTTCCCAGTTCAGAGGTGAGTATATTGGACTGTAGTCCGTTCATTTTAGCGATGTCTAGCGGCATTAGCCGCTATCCGTGGCTAGCACTACTGGTTAGCTGCTAATGCTAAGTCTGGAAATCTAAGCTTACTGTAAATAAACAGATGTTCTTTACTTAAAAAAAATAAACAGTTTTCTGGAGAGAAATCTGTGTAGATTAACATCCAGCTCTCGATTAACTTTAAAAGATAATGATTTTTTATTTTTTTAAGAATTACAGTTTTGTTTATTTAACTTAACTTAGCTGAATTATAAGGGAAACATGGTGACACCCCTGTTCCTTACTAGTGTCGCATAATGCGCCTTATAATCTGGTGCACCTTATCATGCGAAAAACACAGTAATAATTTCTTGTTTCCTGCAGAGAGTGGAGATTTCCTGGCGCTGGATCTCGGCGGGACGAATTTCCGGGTGCTGCTGGTGAAGGTTTCGGCTAACGGGAAGCAGAAGGTGGAGATGGAGAATCAGATCTACGCTATTCCCGAGACGCTGATGAGGGGCAGCGGGTGCGAGGTGGGTATCTGAGGGTATTTAAGGGCCGGGAGTTCTGGGAAGGCTTAACAGGAGATGCTGGAACATTGCTGTGATGTTTAGGGGGGGCGTTACACCCCCCTGCCCCACACATGGCATTTACCAGAGTGACCTTATGACGGTTATGTGCTCAGAGCTGCTGTAGAATATACCATTCTGTTCTATTCTATTCTATTCTATTGTAGTCAGCACATTTCTATAGAGATTATACTTACAGTATTACAGTAATATTTTAGTAGTTTTTTCCTACATAGTAAATAATGAATAGTGAAGTGATCTATCAGATTATGAAGGAACACATAAGGAATCATTTAGTAACTTAAAATTACTTATAAACAAACCTAAATACTCTGTTAACTTGCAGTTTCTGAGGCTCCTAACTCTGATTTAACTTGCTCTTCCTTTCCTGGAGCTTTCCTGATGAGTGCCAGTTTCACCATTTATAATAGTTTTGTGACTGCTCTTGAGGATACTTTCGAAGTTCTTGAACTTCTTCTTTCTGGCTTTTTGACGAATATTTTTTATTTATTTTTATAATTTTTTTGTAACACTTTACATCAGGTTCACACTATACAATTTTAGCCTAGTTTTTAGTCGCAGACAGTTTTCATTTCAGTCAAAATTGTGGAAATCTAAGCTTGCTGTAATTAACAGTTTTTAGGAGAGAAATATGTGTAGCACTCGTTTAACTTTGTTAAAGAATTTTTTTTATTTAAGAATTAAAGTTTTCTTTACTTCGGCCCTCCCCCCAGTGGCGAGACCTGTGAAATTACAAGTGTCCCCTATTTTTAAGGTATTTTATCAGCTTAAAATACACTAAATTAACTGTAAAAAAATACACACTTTTATTTTTACTTTTACTACAAGCTTTTATTTTAATAATAACAGCTCTTAAGCTGATATTGGTGGCTGATAATGTGTGTAATAATGTAATAATTGTTTTACTTATTTGTAACTTATTTTATTTTTTATTTGTGTGAACCACGTATTTGCCTGCGCCACCTATTGGCTTAGACATGTCTTAGCGTTTCTGCACTGTGCTTACGGGATCCAGCGCCTCCCGGTGGTGTATAATGACATCGCATTTGTCCTGTGTGGGCATCCATACTCTGATTATGTCAGGAAAACATGGCGACATCCTTGTTCATATAGAATTAGGCTCCCTAAGTAGTGTACAATGCAAAAATTCGACGAAAATGCATTTTTTTTTTTTTTTTTACGTATGCACAGATTTACAACATTGTTAGCGATACTAAAATAAAGTTTTATGACGGGATTTTTTTTTTTTGTAAGAATAAAGTTTAAGTTTAAGGTAGGAGGTTATGTGTTTTAAATTTCTTTAACGAGATTAGCAGAGAGGGACAGGAAACTCTGCAATGCAATAGACGGACAAACTGTGCGAAAATAGGGGACGACACGCTAGATATCTGACCCAGTCGTCAACTGGGAGTGAGGAGCAGCAGCTGAGGAGCATGCTAAGTGATGAGGGGAAAGAGCACCATCTACTCTACCCTCCCAGAGAGAGCAAGGCCAATTGTGTGTGCTCTCTCGGGGCTCCGGCAGCTGATGGCAAGCTGCATGATCGGGATTCGAACCAGTGATCTCTTGATCATAGTGGCAAAGCTTTAACAGCACAGGGTTTTTTGAGGAGCTCTGGGTATCTGAGGTTTCCGTGGATGAAGAACGCAGTGTTTAAACAGGAATTTAATTAGGCAAAGTCTCGTCCCACGGCGTTGGCGGTCAATAGCGAGACGTTGACCTTTACGACGAGACAAATGATCTAAGTCTTGCTCTGAATGCACTGAATCTGAATAGAGTGGAATTAATGAGTCGCCGCTAATTTTCGCCGATGTCTGTCCTCACAGTCTGGAGAGGATGGAGCTCTGAGAGTTCACACTTTAACATGAATAAATTCTTTAATTTAAACAGAAATCAAAGGTTAGTTAAGGGTTTTCTTAAGGTATAGGTCTGAACGTGTCCTCGCTCTTTATGCCTTTACCTTGGTTCAGTTCGTCTAGTTTAAAAAGAAAAAGAAAAATCATGAGCATTCCTGGAGTCTCTAGTTTATAAGAGTCTTCTTTATAAAAGCCACAACGTCTTTAGATAAAAAAATAATAATTACTGATAAAATATAAAGAATTTTCTGTAGATTGAAGGATTCTGCTTTTACAGTTCTGTGCAACAAAGTTTTAGGCCATCTTAGGACTTTTTAGTTTGTAGCAAGTGATAAAAATACTTTGTTAATTCAGTTAAATAGAAATGTAGTTTATCTGAGCTTATCTAAAATAGGGGATCACATGTTAGATATCTGACCCAGTCGTCAACTGGGAGTCAGGAGCAGCAGCTACATGCTGAGCGCCATCTACTTCTACTGTATCCACCCAATTTTCTCTGATGTATTTCCTCACAGTCTGGATGGACTCCTTTTACATTTTAATAAAAATAGCATCGCTACTCCTATTTCAGCTCGTTTTTATTCTGGCTTCTGAAACCTGCACTGGAAGGATAGAGTCAGTCTGAAGTCAGTATTTGGAGGAATGTAGGAGGAATGTTTTAAAGCAGATTAAATCAGTCTGGGCAGAGTTAGCTGTAAGTAGACAGACTGGTTGGATGAGTTTCTGTATTTTAGGTGCAGCTTCAGCATTCAGTGATCCTTATTTAAGAAATGTTGAAAATACACGTCTTATACAGTTACTCACAGATTCACACACCATCACACAATAACACAACCTCATGTAGGTCTGGGTGCTTAATTTATTATGCAACACATTCCAAATAAATAAATAAATGAATATTTTTTCCAATGTTTTTTAAAGGTTTTTTTTTTCCAATAGATCATTGTAAACCACGTCCAGGGTCGACGTTACAGTCTACACTACCTCACTTTACCTTAATCTACTTTAAACTACCTTACTATGCTACTCTCTGCCTCACCCTAGCTCACTCTTCCTTAATCTCTCTCACTCTACCTCACTCCACCTCACTCTACCTTATTCTACCTCACTCTGCCTGACTCTCCTCTACACTACCTCACTCTACCCTCACTCTATTCTCACTCTACTTTCACTCTACCTCATTGTACCTCACTCTACTTTCACTCTATCCATTCTCTGTTGTTCTACCTTCATTCCACCCTCATTCTACCTCACTCTACCCCACTCAAGCTGACTCTACCTCACCCTACCTCACTCTGCCTGACTCTACTCTACACAACCTCACTCTACTTAACTCTACTCTCACTCTACCTCAATCTCTGTCACTCTACCCTAAATCTACCCTTTTTCTACTTCGCTGTACCCTACTTGAGCTCACTCTAACTCACACTAGCTCACTCTAACTCACACTAGCTCACTCTGCATCACTCTACACTCAATATACCTTAGTCTCTGTCGCACTACCCTTCTTCTACCCTCGCTGTAAGATTTGCTGGGTGGTGTTTTTGTGGTCAAAGTAATATATTGTAAAAAAAAAAAAAAAGTTTCTGAGATTTTAAGGACTGACCTGCTGACCCGTCTCTCTCTCTCTCCCTGCTAATCTGTCTGTCTCTCTCTTTACCTGCTGACCCGTCTCTCTCTTTACCTGCTGACCCGTCTCTCTCTCTCCCTGCTGACCCGTCTCTCTCTCTCCCTGCTGACCCGTCTCTCTCTCTCCCTGCTGACCCGTCTCTCTCTCTCCCTGCTGACCCGTCTCTCTCTCTCCCCGCTGACCCGTCTCTCTCTCTCCCCGCTGACCCGTCTCTCTCTCTCCCCGCTGACCCGTCTCTCTCTCTCCCCGCTGACCCGTCTCTCTCTCTCCCCGCTGACCCGTCTCTCTCTCTCCCCGCTGACCCGTCTCTCTCTCTCCCTGCTGACCCGTCTCTCTCTCTCCCTGCTGACCAGTCTCTCTCTTTCCCTGCTGACCCGTCTCTCTCTTTCCCTGCTGACCCGTCTCTCTCTCTCCCTGCTAATCTGTCTGTCTCTCTCTCCCTGCTGACCCATCTCTCTCTCTCCCTGCTGACCCGTCTCTCTCTTTCCCTGCTGACCCGTCTCTCTCTTTCCCTGCTGACCCGTCTCTCTCTCTCCCTGCTGACCCGTCTCTCTCTCTCCCTGCTGACCCGTCTCTCTCTCTCCCTGCTGACCCGTCTCTCTCTCTCCCTGCTGACCCGTCTCTCTCTCTCCCTGCTAATCTGTCTGTCTCTCTCTCCCTGCTGACCCATCTCTCTCTTTCCCTGCTGACCCGTCTCTCTCTCTCTCCCTGCTGACCCGTCTCTCTCTCTCCCTGCTAATCTGTCTGTCTCTCTCTCCCTGCTGACCCGTCTCTCTCTCTCCCTGCTGACCCGTCTCTCTCTCTCCCTGCTGACCCGTCTCTCTCTCTCCCTGCTGACCCGTCTCTCTCTCTCCCTGCTGACCCGTCTCTCTCTCTCTCCCTGCTGACCCGTCTCTCTCTCTCCCTGCTGACCCGTCTCTCTCTCTCTCCCTGCTGACCCGTCTCTCTCTCTCTCCCTGCTGACCCATCTCTCTCTTTCCCTGCTGACCCGTCTCTCTCTCTCTCCCTGCTGACCCGTCTCTCTCTCTCCCTGCTGACCCGTCTCTCTCTCTCCCTGCTAATCTGTCTGTCTCTCTCTCCCTGCTGACCCATCTCTCTCTCTCCCTGCTGACCCGTCTCTCTCTTTCCCTGCTGACCCGTCTCTCTCTCTCTCCCTGCTGACCCGTCTCTCTCTCTCTCCCTGCTGACCCATCTCTCTCTTTCCCTGCTGACCCGTCTCTCTCTCTCTCCCTGCTGACCCGTCTCTCTCTCTCCCTGCTGACCCGTCTCTCTCTCTCCCTGCTAATCTGTCTGTCTCTCTCTCCCTGCTGACCCATCTCTCTCTCTCCCTGCTGACCCGTCTCTCTCTTTCCCTGCTGACCCGTCTCTCTCTCTCTCCCTGCTGACCCGTCTCTCTCTCTCCCTGCTGACCCGTCTCTCTCTCTCCCTGCTGACCCATCTCTCTCTCTCCCTGCTGACCCATCTCTCTCTCTCTCCCTGCTGACCTGTCTCTCTCTCTCTCCCTGCTGACCCGTCTCTCTCTCTCTCCCTGCTGACCCGTCTCTCTCTCTCCCTGCTGACCCATCTCTCTCTCTCCCTGCTGACCCATCTCTCTCTCTCTCCCTGCTGACCTGTCTCTCTCTCTCTCCCTGCTGACCCGTCTCTCTCTCTCTCCCTGCTGACCCGTCTCTCTCTCTCCCTGCTGACCCGTCTCTCTCTCTCCCTGCTGACCCGTCTCTCTCTCCCTGCTGACCCGTCTCTCTCTCTCCCTGCTGACCCGTCTCTCTCTCTCCCTGCTGACTAGCTCTTCGACCACATCGCCGAGTGTCTCGCCAACTTCCTGGATAAACTGGGCATCAAAGACAAGAAGCTTCCTCTGGGCTTCACCTTCTCCTTCCCCTGCAGACAGACCAAACTGGACGAGGTGAGGACAGGGGGCGGAGCCTCTCACAGCTCATGAATAATTCATTAACTGCAGGGAATTAAAGAATCTGCTGATTTTGCTTTGATCTGCAGAACCCTGTCGTGTTTAGAGATGTTTAGAGAGTTTAATGATGAGACTAATCTGTTACACTATTAAAAAAAAAATATATATATATATATATATAATATCTCACAGATGCTATCAAGACCTCTGTACATTTACACTGTATATTCTATTTCTTATTTGATTGTATTTATATGTATCTTTATATTTTATATTTTATCTTTTTTAACTTTGTGTATTGTGTAACCTGCTGCTGGATGCCAAGAATTTCCCCCCGGGGATCAATAAAGTATCTATCTATCTATCTACTGACCTGTCAGTCAGTGATGCCCTGGTGGGCGGGTCAGAGGCGGGGCGTAGCTGCTGGAGGGCACACCTGAGGGAGAGGAAGTGAGATGGGCCTTATAGAGCTTTACTGCAGAATACTAATATATACATTTATATTCAGTACAATGCAGTAATTTAATGAAACAGCATGATATCAATTATATATCCAGTGTATTCAGCCTTATTTCCGCAGGGCTATAAGTGGCTGGAATTCATGCTGTTTAATCTGCTTTTATATGTTCCATTAATAATGGGCTTTTCAGTGATATTGCTGCATTTATAGGACGTGAAATGATGAAACTTGATCTAATAAAGCCTAATAAAAGTTTATTATGGTAAGAAACTAAAGAAAGCAGAAAAAAATAGAAAGCACCCGTATAAAATTCAATATACAGCTCTGGAAAAAAAATAAGAGAGCACTTAAAAATGATGAGTTTCTTTGATTTGAACCAAAATTGAAATATAATGAAGAGGAAGATGGATGATCACAAACCATCAAACCACCAAACTGAACTGCTTGAATTTTTACACCAGGAGTAAAGCAGCATAAAGTTATCCAAAAGCAGTGTGTAAGACTGGTGGAGGAGGAGAACATGATGACAAGATGCATGAAAAAAAACTATGATTAAAAACCAACCAGGGTTATTCCACCAAATATTGATTATTTCTGAACTCTTAAAACTTTATGAATATGAACTTGTTTTCTTTGCATTATTTGAGGTCTGAAAGTTCTGCATCTTTTTTTCTGACAATATTTTTATTTATTTATTTAGTGGTTTATAAAATAAAAAAACAATGTTTATTTTACTCAAACATAAACCTATAAATAGCAAAATCAGAGAAACTGATTCAGAAACTGAAGTGATCTCTTAAAGCTGTCTGTACATATTGGTGAATCCCTACGTAACAATGCTCAACAACCCATATTAATGCTGTTCTTTGGTTTGTTTTAGTCCTTAAACTTTCCATTTTTATATACATTTCATTATATACATTTTGTGACACTGACACTTTTACTCATTTTATATACATTTTTGAATTTTTGCACTTACTATAGCTACTTTAGTACATTATTTTTGTTTTATATCTTATTTCATAATGATTAAAGTTTTTTTTTGTTGTTTATCACTCTTCATTTTATGCATTTGCTTGGCTACATTGTGTATGAGGGCCACCTTCAATAAACAGCAAGTTTAAATAAAGATTGATTGGTTGATTTATTTGCATTTTTCATCATTTTGTTTTCCATCTCTGTAGAGTTTCCTGGTCTCGTGGACGAAGGGCTTCAAGTCGAGTGGCGTGGAGGGGAAGGACGTTGTGGGTTTACTGAGAAAAGCCATTAAAAAAAGAGGGGTAAGAAGCGATAACAGCTACAGAATGATCTCACACAGGATACCAGACCTCCAAAGTATATATAGAAACACATAATGAATCGTGTAGTAACTTTAAAGTGTTAAAAAAAAGAAGTATTTATGTGCTCTTATCTGGGGAGCTGTTTGTTAACTTTTAGCGGTCTCTGAGGCTGGAAACTCTGATTAACTCATCCTGTACAACAGAGGAAACTCTTGCTCTTGTATCCTTTCCTGGGCCGAAGTCCTGATGAGTGCCAGTTTCACCATCATAACTTTTTTGATTGTCTTTGCAGTGACTACGCTTGCGGAAACTTGTGAAGCTCTTGTACGCTCTCAACCTTTTTAGACTGTTTGGCTCGTTTTCTGCGCTTCAACTGCACACTCTTGCTGCTTTTAGTCTTGTTGCCTCGTTTTCTGTGCTAAAACTGCGCACTCTTTCTGCTTTTAGTCTCGTTGCCTCGTTTTCTGTGCTAAAACTGCGCACTCTTTCTGCTTTTAGTCTCGTTGGCTCGTTTTCTGTGCTACAACTGCACACTCTTTCTGATTTTAGTTTAGTTGGCTCATTTTCTGTGCTACAACTGCACACTCTCACTGCTTTTAGTCTCGTTGGCTCGTTTTCTGTGCTACAACTGCACACTCTTTCTGATTTTAGTTTCGTTGGCTCGTTTTCTGTGCTACAACTGCACACTCTTTCTGCTTTTAGTCTCGTTGGCTCGTTTTCTGTGCTACAACTGCACACTCTCGCTGCTTTTAGTCTCGTTGGCTCGTTTTCTGTGCTACAACTGCACACTCTTTCTGCTTTTAGTTTCGTTGGCTCGTTTTCTGTGCTACAACTGCACACTCTTTCTGATTTTAGTTTCGTTGGCTCGTTTTCTGTGCTACAACTGCACACTCTTTCTGCTTTTAGTCTCATTGCCTCGTTTTCTGTGCTACAACTGCACACTCTCGCTGCTTTTAGTCTCGTTGGCTTGTTTTCTTTGCTACAACTGCACACTCTTTCTGCTTTTAGTCTCGTTGGCTTGTTTTCTGTGCTACAACTGCACACTCTCGCTGCTTTTAGTCTCGTTGGCTCGTTTTCTGTGCTACAACTGCACACTCTTTCTGCTTTTAGTCTCGTTGGCTTGTTTTCTGTGCTACAACTGCACACTCGCTGCTTTTAGTCTCGTTGGCTCGTTTTCTGTGCTACAACTCACACTCTTTCTGCTTTTAGTCTCGTTGCCTCGTTTTCTGTGCTACAACTGCACACTCTTTCTGCTTTTAGTTTCGTTGGCTCGTTTTCTGTGCTAAAACTGCGCACTCTTTCTGCTTTTCTTCTGTTTTATTCTCTGTTTTATTCTCTGTTTTATTCTGTTTTATTCTCTGTTTTATTCTGTTTTATTCTCTGTTTAATTCTGTTTTATTCTCTGTTTTATTCTGTTTTATTCTCTGTTTTATTCTGTTTCATTCTCTGTTTTATTCTGTTTTATTCTCTGTTTTATTCTCTGTTTTATTCTCTGTTTTATTCTCAGTTTTATTCTCTTTACTCTTCTGAAAGGATTTTGACATCGACATTGTTGCTGTGATCAACGACACGGTGGGAACCATGATGACCTGCGGGTATGATGATCATCACTGTGAGCTCGGCCTGATCGTAGGTCAGTGCGAATTTCAGACTCAATTCAAGCGTAAAAAGGAGGAGAATAAAGAGAATTGGGGTTCAAGCTAAATTCAAAATATTTCATTTTCTCCATTCATTATAGTACATTTTTTTCATTTTCTAATATTACATTTTAGCCCTTTTTAAACAGAATTTCAAGTAAAATTTAAACGTGAATCTTTTCTCGATTTTCAGATTTTTCCATTTTTCCATTCTTGTAACACAAATCTGATGGTATAATCCAACTAACTTTTGTTACAAGATGCAAAAATGAAAAAAAAAAATATATATATAAAGAAAATATTGATTATAAGGGGCAGAGAAGGAAAACTACAGAAGGAATACACTGCGCTAAATATAAAATATTGACTAATGTTTTTAACATTGTTAAGGTAAATTCATGATTACAATAGCACTGTTGAGGTAAATGTATGATTACAATAGCAGTGCTGAGGTAAATGTATGATTACAGTAGCACTGCTGATTTAAATTTAACAAAAATCTGATTTTGTAATCCAACTTACTTTTGTTACAAGATGCAAAAAAGGAAAAATGACAAAAAAAATCAATAAAATATTGACTGTAAGGGGCAGAGAAGAAAAACTAAATATTATAAAAAATGGGGGGGAAACGTATTTCTTATACACTGCACTAAATGTAAAAAAATATAAATAATGTAAAAAGTTCTTACATCCAATTAATATTTTTTTTGCATTTAGCCTCAAGCAGTCAGAAAATTAAACTGATAAACGTTACACTAACCAGAAAAAATCATCAAGTTCTTTTTCACCGAAGTAAATGGGGAAAAAAAAAATTATGATTAGAATAACACTGCTGAGGTAAATGTATGATTAGAATAGCACTGCTGAGGTTCATATATGATTAGTATAGCACTGCTGAGGTACATATATGTTTAGTATAGCACTGCTGAGGTAAATTAATATTAGAATAGCACTGCTGAGTTAAATGTATGATTAGAATAGCACTGCTGAGGAATATTAATGATTAGATTAACACTGCTGAGGTAAATTTTGATTAATCTGCAGGTACGGGTACGAACGCGTGCTACATGGAGGAGATGCGTAACCTGGAGCTGGTGGAGGGGGACGAGGGGCGGATGTGTGTAAATATGGAGTGGGGGGCGTTCGGAGACGACGGCGCCCTCGACGACCTGCGCACCGAGTTTGACCGCGAGATCGATGCCGGGTCCCTCAACCCCGGCAAACAGCTGTGAGTGACAGGAGCAGCACCCGTCACTAACACTATACTGCTTAGCCTGGGTTACGGTGAACGAGTAACCTGCCACCTCACCTGCCACTCCATCTGCTATTTAACGTGTTAACCTGCCACTTCACTTGTTAACCTGCCACTTCACCTGCTAACCCACTTCATCTGCCACTCCACCTTTTAACCTGACACTTCACATGCCCCTAACCTGCAACCCCACCTGCTGCTCCACCTGTTAACCTGCCACTCCACCTGCTAACCCACTTCACCTGCCACTCCACTTTTAACCTTACACTTCACATGCCCCTAACCTGCCACTCCACTTGCTAACCTGCCACTCAACCTGTTAACCCGCCACCTAACCTGCCACTCCACCTGCCATTCCACCTGTTAACCTGCCACTTCACCTGTTAACCTGCCACTTGACCTGCCACTTCACCTGCTAACCCACTTCACCTGCCACTACACCTTTTATCCTGACACTTCACGTGCCCCTAGCCTGCCACTCAACCTGCCACTCCACCTGTTAACCTGCCACTCTACCTGCTAACCCACTTCACCTGCCACTACACCTTTTATCCTGACACTTCACATGCCCCTAACCTGCCACTCCACCTGCTAACCCGCCACCTAACCTGCCACTCCACCTGTTAACCTGCCACTCCACCTGTTAACCTGCCACTCAACCTGTATTTGTGCAGTCGATCCACATTCCTTTCCTGGTTTCTAGTAATTGATACAGTACTGTAAATTATGATATTATGATACTGTAATAGAGTATTTTGTAATTGTGAACCTGTGGTGTGTGCTGGTGCACTGTGTGTTTGTGTGTTTGTGTGTTTGTGTGTGTGTGTGTTTGTGTGTGTGTGTGTGTGTGTGTGTGTGTGTGTGTGTGTGTGTGTGTGCTCCTGCAGATTTGAGAAGATGATCAGTGGGATGTATATGGGTGAGCTGGTGAGGATCATCCTGGTGAAAATGGCTCGAGAGGGACTGGTGTTCCAGGGCCACACCACCCCCGACCTGCTGATCACCGGCCACTTCAAAACCAGCTACGTCTCCGCCATCGAGAACCAGAAGTCAGTATACCGCAGTGTGTGTGTGTGTGTGTGTGTGAAGTGTATCCACTATATACTATAGGTGTAGTACCAGTAGGTTTATGTAGGGCTAGATGGTATGACCATTTATATTATCTGTACCATGGCAACAGCTTAGCAACCATTTTGCAATACCTTAGCACCAACTGCTATACCATGGCAACACCTTAGCGACCACCTTAGTGGCCACCTTGCAACACCTTATCACCCAACAGCTATACCAATATAAGATCTTAGCAACTACCTAACAAAACCATAGTGACCACCTAGTAACATCATAGAGACCACCTTGCAACACCTTTTCGCCCTGCTGCTCTACCGTGGCAAGACCTCAGTGACCACTTAGCAAAATCAAAGCAACCATCTAGCAACACCATAGTGACCACCTTGCAACACTGTAGCACCCAACAGCTATACCATTGTAACACCTTAGCAACCACCTTGCAACACCTTATTGCACTGCTGCTCTACGATAGCAACAACTTAGCAACACAATAGCAACCACCTAGTAACACCATAGAGCACCTTGCAACACCTTATCACCCATAACATGTACCAAGGCAAGACATTAGCAACCACTTAGCAAAACCATAGCAACCAACTAGTAACACCATAGTTACCACCTTGCAACACCTTAATGCCCTGCTGCTCAACCATGGCAACCCCTTAGCAACCACTAAGCAAAACCATAGGAACTATGTAGTAACACTATACTGACCACCTTGCAATGCCTTAGCACCCAACAGCTATGCCATGGCAAGACCTTGGTGATCACTTAACAAAACCATAGGGACCACTTTGCAACACCATAGTTACCAACCAGCAAATAGCACCATCACAAACCACCTTGCAGCACCTTAGCACCCAACTGTTATTCCATTGCGGACACCTTAACATCCGCCTAACATCATCTCAGAACCACCTTGCATCACTTTGGTGATGGCATGGCAATACCTTAACAACCGCCTAGCCACACCATCACAGCCACAGATGGTGCCAGCCACAAGCTACGGTACCAGTCAAAAGTTTGGATACACCTGTTCTTTCACTTATTCAGTGTGTTTTTTTTTTTTATGATTTTTTTTCTTTTGTAAATTTAATATTGAATCCACATATTCACATATTCATAATAACAGGCGTCCATAAGTGCTTGGAGGTATAGTGAGGTGTGTGAGTGTATAAGTGCAAGTGTGTGTGCGCAGCAGAAGTGTGTGTGATGTGCGCCATGAGTGAGGTCTTGTAGAGAAGGTTTGTATCTAAAGTGCAGAGTGCGTGATTCTGGAATAATAACGGTCATTACAGCACACGCGTCAGAACATCGCGCTCGCGTGTCCGCGTTCGCTCGTTAGTGTCCGCGTTCGTGAAGCCCAGACGCGTTCGTAAAGTCAGACGCATAGACGGGAGTTTAATTTAAAGGCACGAGGCCCCCTGCTAGCCAGGTAAGGTCAGCCGCCAGTCAACCCAGTGTGCAGCTTCATCTCCTGCAGTACAAATCCACCAATCACCATCTACCTGTACCTCACTCCACACCTGAACCTCCGACCCCTCAGACATACTGCACCAATAATCAATAATCAATCAATAATCAATAATACACCTAAACTTTACTACTGTACACAACACAAGCCTTACTGTATGTTCACAATGACCAGAAGAAGCTCCGCCCACTTCTCTACTACAATACAGAGTTACTATATTCACTAATACCACTTTACTACAACTTTACTACTGTACACAACACAAGCCTTATGTTCACCATGACCAGAAGAAGCTCCGCCCACTTCTCTACTACAATACAGAGTTACTATATTCACTAATACCACTTTACTACAACTTTACTACTGTACACAACACAAGCTCCGCCCACTTCTCTACTACAATACAGTTACTATATTCACTAATACCACTTTACTACAACTTTACTACTGTACACAACACAAGCCTTATGTTCACCATGACCAGAAGAAGCTCCGCCCACTTCTCTACTACAATACAGAGTTACTATATTCACTAATACCACTTTACTACAACTTTACTACTGTACACAACACAAGCCTTATGTTCACCATGACCAGAAGAAGCTCCGCCCACTTCTCTACTACAATACAGTTACTATATTCACTAATACCACTTTACTACAACTTTACTACTGTACACAACACAAGCCTTACTGTATGTTCACCATGACCAGAAGTACCATCCACTACACTTCTGAAATACAGCATCAATTACATAATTAAAATGGAATAATTTATACCTGTTTTTACACAAATGATAATACTGTAAATCTATGGGATCTACAAAACATGTTGCTGAAATTCTCAGTAACTAAAGGTTACCATCACTATTACTATTATTATAATGATTTATAATAATAATGATTATTATTATTACTAGTGCTGGTTTCTCAGTAAAGCTGGTGATTGAATAGCTGAAGCTCAGGAACAGAGCGTTCTCCGGTTTCTGGTCCGGATCCTAACGGTTAATTCTGGTTCTTTATTCCCGGCATCACAAGTGCTAATAGAGGAAAATCACAGGGCTGGAAACCTGCCAATTTTGCCGGTATTGAAAAGTACATGTTTACTCTCGCGCACATGCTGTGAGTGTTCGTCACTACATACATACGCTCTAACACACGGCTCTAAAACAGCCCATAATACTCACAAGAAGGCAATATGCTTTATTTAATTTAAAATAATACCATAGAGAAGTGGGCGGAGCTTCTTCTGGTCATGGTGAACATAAGGCTTGTGTTGTGTACAGTAGTAAAGTTGTAGTAAAGTGGTATTAGTGAATATAGTAACTCTGTATTGTAGTAGAGAAGTGGGCGGATTGGGGGTTATTGATTGGAGGTTATTGATCACTGTATGATTGTGTGTTGTGATTGGAGGTTATGGATTGAAGGTTATTGATTGCAGGTTATTGATTGGAGGTAATGTATCACTGTGTACTGACTGTGTGATTGTGTTGTGAATGGTGTTATTGATCACTGTGTGATTATGTGTTGTTATTGGGGCTTATTGATTGGAGGTTATTGATTACTGTGTGATTGTGATGTTGTGATTGTGATGTTGTGATTGTGATGTTGTGATTGTGATGTTGTGATTGTGATGTGTAATGATTGTGATGTTGTGATTGTGATGTGTAATGATTGTGATGTGTAATGATTGTGATGTTGTGATTGTGATGTTGTGATTGTGATGTGTAATGATTGTGATGTTGTGATTGTGATGTGTAATGATTGTGATGTTGTGATTGTGATGTTGTGGTTGTGATGTTGTGATTGTGATGTTGTGATTGTGATGTGTAATGATTGTGATGTTGTGATTGTGATGTGTAATGATTGTGATTGTGATTGTTGTGCAGGGAGAAGGAGGGGCTGCTGTATGCAGAGCAGGTTCTGAGAGGTCTGGGATTGGACCCGTCGGCGGAGGACTGCGTGGCGGTGCAGCGCGTGTGTCACACCGTGTCGACGCGGGCGGCGCATCTCTGCGCTGCGACGCTGGCTGCGGTGCTGCGTCAGATCCGGGACAACAAGGCGGCGGAGAGACTGCGCACCACCATCGGCGTGGACGGATCCGTCTACAAGAACCACCCACAGTGAGTCCGAGTGCACAATCACTAGATCACCAGCACACACACACACACACACACACACACACATCACTACTTATTAACTAGTGCTAAAATTACGGTTTGGATCAGTTGGGTTTGATTCGGTTAAGTGATAATGTTTAGTCAGGTTCAGTGCATTTGAGTTCGGGTCAACGAAGTTCAGTTCTCTTGAGTTCAACTTATATAAGTTTGTGTTGAGTTCACTTTAATTGAGTTGGGTTTGATTAATTTTGGTTTTATATAGTTGGGTTTGATTCAGTTAAGGTTTGGTTAAGTTTGGTTTAGTTGGGTTCAGTGCAGCTGAATTTGGTTCAACTTTGTTTGGTTTAGTTGAGTTCAGTTTCATTGAGGTTAGTTCCCTTGAGTTGGGTTTGATTCAGTTTGGTTTGGTTCAACTGAGTTTGGTTCTCTTGAGTTCAATTAATTTAAGTTTGAGTTGAGTTTAGTTCCATTGAGTTGAGTTCCATTGAGTTCAGTTCAATTCAGTTGAGTTTAATTCAATTGAGTTTGATTCAATTGAGTTTGTTTTACTGAAATTGAGTTTGGTTCTCTTGAGTTAAATTAATTTAAGTTTGATTGAGTTGAGTTCAGTTAAATTGAGTTTGGTTCAATTCAGTTGGGTTTGATTCAGTTAAGTTTGGTTTATTTGGGGTCAGCACAGTCGATTGTGGTTCTCCTAAACTGAATTCCTTTAAGTTTGATTAAGTTGCGTGCACTTCTGTTGAGGTAGGTTTGATTCAGTTGAGTTTGATTCAGTTGAGTTTAGTCGGGTTCAGTGCAGCTGAATTTGGTTCAACTTTGTTTGGTTTGGTTTAGTTGAGTTCAATTCATGTAAGTTTGATTGAGTTGAGTTCAGTTCCATTGAGTTCAGTTCCCTTGAGTTGGGTTTGATTCAGTTGGGTTTGGTTCAACTGTGTTTGGTTCTCTTGGATTCAATTCATTTAAGTTTGAGTTGAGTTTAGTTCCATTGAGTTCAGTTCAGTTGAGTTTGGGTTCAGCGCAGTCTATTGTGGTTCTCCTAAACTTAATTAAGTTCAGTTTTCTTGAGGTTGGTTCAATTGAGTTGTATTCGGTTCATTAGAGTTTGGATCACTTTTGTTTAGTTTAGTTGTGTTAGCTTCAGTTAGGTTGGTTCAATTGAGTTCAATTTACGTAATTTTGTTATTCAGTTAAGTTCTGTTGGTCAATTGAGTTCTGTTTGGTTGAGTTCAATTAATTGAAGTTTGGTTCAGTTCAATTGAATTAAATTTGATTCAGTTTATTTAATCATTTTATCACCATGATTTACATATATAATAGTAACAGTGGGGTAAAGGTATAATTTTATATTGCAGGTTCTAGTCTGGTGTTTAGAGTACGGCTCTGGGTTCTGTGTCGGTCTCAGACTCTCAGTTCTGGTTCTGGTTCTGGTTTTCAGAACTCTAATACGTTAAATCTGTATAATAATTGATAAATCTCCTAATTGAATCAATTGATTTGCTGTTTAATTGATTAAACTGGATGCTCTGCAGCTCCTTTCATCACTCTTCATTACGTTCATGTTTTTATCCGTAATTTTATTTTATTTATTTTTAATTTGTTTATTTGTAAATAACCCAGACCCCTCCAGATTAATCCAGACTGGTATCTGCTGGGGGTTCTGGTGACCAGTACACATCCCGCTAATCACGCTCTGAGAGACGCTGATCAGCTCATTAGCGGCTATTGTTCACTGATTATACTAAAGCACAGCACTGAGCCAATCAGAGCGCAGCAGCCCTGAGCCAATCAGAGCGCAGCAGTGAGTAGCAGCGTTCTGACAGGAAATGATCCTGATTGAGAAGATGAAGGGAGGTCCAGAGGATTATTAAAGCACTGTAGTGATTCTTCTGCTAATAAATCATAAATATCTGTAAAAACATCTAATAGAAACGTTTTCAGAGTTTTTCTACTGAATTAAATGGTATTTGCACCGTTTCCAAGCAAGTTAAATAGTCCTCGAGCACCTCGAATATTTACCCACATGGTGCATTTTGTCAATAGTGGAAAATATACGAATAGTCTGAGATCTGAAGTACAGAGTTATACGGGAGTTTCAGTAAAGTTCCTCCAGCATCAAGGCTGGAGCAGCATTAGCATTACCCGCTAACCACGCAGGCTACAGTCCGATATACTTGCCTCTGAACAGCAAAAGAGCTGGTGCTTACCTGGTTAGTCAATAATGCTAACGCTAATGCTGAGTATTATCAGCCTGTAGTCTGCTGCTAACCCCTGCTAGCACTGCTGGAGCAGCATTAGCATCAGCCCCTAACCACGGTAAAGACTAGCTCTTTCTGCGTTCAGGTGTGAGTATATCGTACTCTAGTCTGCGTGTTTACCGTGTTGAAACAAGCTGCATGGGACAAACCACTAGCTAATATTGCCCTGGTTTACCGGCTAGCGGCAAATCTAATGCTAATGCTGCTGCACCCAGCCTTAGTGAAAATCTGGAAATCTAAGCTTACTGTAAATAAATAGAAGTGCTTTATTAAGTCTATAATCAATATTTTTAAGAGATAAATCTGTTTAAATTAACATCCAGCTTTGTTTACTTAATTTAGCTTAGCTTTACATGGTAAAGGAAAAACATGGCAACACCCCTGTTCCTTCCTATTGTCGCATAAAATGCGCCTTATAATCCAGTGCTTCTTATGTATGAATTCTACCAGTTGGGTATTAAGGAGCAGTAAATCCACTCCGCTGAAGTACAGAGTTATACAGCTAACCGGGCTAAGCGTTAGCTATTTCACCATTTGGAGGCGAGAATTATCAGCCTGTAGCCTGCTGCTAACCCTGGCTATCACTGCTGGAGCAGCATTAGCATTAGCCGCTAACCGCTAGCACTTTCACGTTCAGCGGCAAGTATATCAGACTGTAGTCTGTGTTTACTGTGTTAAAACATGCTACATGGAACAAAAAAAGGCTAGCTAATATCACCCTAGCTTACCAGAGCACTCAATCAGGGTTCCTCAGTGTAGCACTGTCGAGCGACATAAGCTGTTAACTGCTACCGCTAGCAATTATTGGCTAATGCTAATGCTCCAGCCTCAGTGCTGGAGAAATGTAGGAATCTAAGACTACTGTATATGAACAGAAGCGCTTTACTCACCCAAATCAACAGTTTTCAGGAAAGAAATCCGTGTAGATTAACATCCAGCAGGAATTGCAGTTCTGTTAACTTAGCTTAGCTTTACAGGATTTGCGGTGAGACCTGCTGAATTAATAGGAAAACATGGCGACACCCCTGTTTCGTACTAGTGTCACACAATGCGCCTTATAATCGGGTGCTCCTAATGTATAAAAATAGTTCAGAAAATAGATGTTTATTGATACTGATGACTCCAGCAGATCTGAATAAAACAGCGTAACTAAAGGGAGAGAGCCAGAAGGTAACATAGACACGGAAACACCATAAAACACCAGCATCCACCCACTCCACACATACAGTGTTTAAATATTATACAGTGTTTAAATATGATACAGTATGTCGGGTGATGTTTTATCTGTTGGGTGCAGGTTTGCCCGGCGGCTGCATAAGATGGTGCGGCGTTTGGTGCCGGATTGCGACGTGCGGTTCCTGCGCTCGGAGGACGGCAGCGGTAAGGGCGCGGCCATGGTGACGGCGGTGGCGTACCGGCTGGCGGAGCAGCACGCCGAGCGGCAGCGGGTTCTGGATACCCTGCGGCTCAGCCGGGAACAGCTGATGGAGGTGAAGAGGAGGATGGAGGAGGGGATGAAGAGAGGACTCGCCCGAGACACTCACGACTCCGCCTCCGTCAAAATGCTGCCCACCTACGTCCGGTCCACACCTGACGGAACAGGTAAGAGACTGATTACTGTATTACAGTACATTTATTAGGATTAAACTGATGAAAATAGGTTAAAAGGAGGTTGGATTGATGATAAATCTGGAAACCGGAGGTGCGAATCCCGGTCATGCAGCTTGCCATCAGCTGCCAGAGCCCTGAGAGAGAAAGAGAGGGATGCTGAATAATTAATAGTGGTAAAGTATATGTACTTTTTGATAGATAATGAATACTTATTAAAACTGTATAATATACGCAGTAAAATATACAATTAACGTTTTTTTTATATAATGTACACAGTAATATACACAGTTAACAGCAGATACTAAATCATATAGAGTGGATAGTAAATCAGTTACAGTAGATACAGATTTTAGATACTAAGTACATTTAAGTACATAATACTACCTTTAAAAGTAGATGCAAAATAATGTATAGGAGTTACTGAATTGTTCATTATAGGTATGATTTTTTGTAACTACTGAATAATACTTCTAGATTTAAATTATTACTACAAAAATATAATTAATAACTAATTTTATACGGTATTATACTGTATTTAAAAAGAGGAAATTTATAGTTTTAACTATAGAATTTAAATTTTTAGTAGAGATGCACCAGAATGAAACTTTTCTTTTTTTTTACTAAAACTGAACAAAATGATTTTCTGCATTCTATAATCTTAAAAACAGAAACTCAGTTTCTGATTTTTCTGAAACTCTTTACTAAAAGAAGCTTCAGAGCTGCAGGAAGAAGAAGAGTGAGGATGGTACGCAGAAGAAAGACTAGTGTTCTTTTGTGAGTGAAAAGCGCTTATAAAAATGTATTTTAGGAGTAGTTTACCTGAACTTTGAAAACCCGAATGAAAGCGCCCTTTATTCACTGTCACACCTGGAGCCCACAGGAGAGAGGAGGCATCAGAGAGACAGAGAGAGAGAGAGAGAGACAAAAAGAGACAAAGACAGAGAGAGAGAGAGAGAGAGAGAGAGAGACAAAAAGAGACAAAGACAGACAGAGAGAGAGAGAGAGAATATTGAATTAATGTGTTGAAGAATATTTTACTGTTATAAAATATCCAAGTTTTATTTATTCAATTATTAGAAAGAAATGTAAATGTTTTCCTGTTTATTAATTAACAGTATTTTTAACAGTATTTTTACGATTCTAATTCTGTTGCAAATTATGACAATATTATATTGGGAACTGAACAGTAAACAGATACACAAAAAATAGTTTTTACTAAAACCGCTCTAATGATCGTATGTTTAATATCTAAGCTTAGCTATCCAGCTATCAAGTAAGCACAAATTTAAGGTCCACAAAAAAACGGAAAAATCCACAGAAAATCCTCAAAAAACACAACAATTCACAAAAAATGCAAAAATCCACAGAAAATCTTAAAAACACAAAAAAATCCACAAAAAAAAAAAATCCACAGAAAATCTTTAAAAAACAGAAAAATCCACAAAAAACACAAAAATCCAAAAAATGCAAAAATCCACAAAAAAATCCATACCCCCCCACCCCAAAAAAAGAGTATTTTATTAATTGGTTGTAGAATATTCTACTGTTTAAAATGTTAGTTTTATTTATTCTTTCAGTAGAAATAAAACTATCTGTAAATGTTTGCTTTTGTAATTTAAAAAAATAATGTTTGCTTTTTGTTTTAAGTTTTATACTCTTATACCTGGTGCTAATTAGTTTTTATTAAGTTATGCTAAGCTAAACATCTAGAAGTGATTGTAGCTGCCTTGGCAGAAGTCACATGCATAGTGAATAGAGGAGATAATATTATATGTACAGTAAAGCCCAACATTATTTATATCCCGTACGAATTTTGCATCTCCTTGCCATCACCCAGTCAAAAGTTTGGACACTTCTTCTCATTCAGTGTTTTTTTATGCTTTATCTCATTATATATTATATTTTCTACATTGTAGATTAATATTAAAGACATTAAAACTGATTAAGGGACACATAGTTAAGGGATATTACATAGTAAAGAGTAAAAAAGTGTTTATCCTCCACATTAATCCCCTAATCTAAATCTGATGAACTGATATGGTGATTTAATTGGGATAAGCTGGAGCTTCAAGAGTGTGCAGATCTGTTCCTAAAACTAAGTTAGTCTAAAAACAGATTCTGGTTTCTTTAACACTTTATTTACTAAATTATTCAGCATGTGTTCCTGTATAGCTTTAATATCGTCTCCAATATTACATTTCCAATGTAAAAAATCACAAAAAGAAACAAAACACACTGAATGAAAGAGAAGAGGCGTGTCCAAACTTTTGATTTGTACTTTATTTTAGTAGTACTGTATTATAGTAGTGTGTTGTATGAATTTGGGACACCGCTGGTCTAATACAGGCTAAAACACCGGTGTTTAAAGAGTCTAAAACCTGCCGGCTGAGTTTCTCTCATTAAGCAGAGAAAGCAGCTCTTACTCTCCCTTATTGACTCAGTGGAGGGAGTGTTTAAAAGCGCGAGAGCAGGATGTAGTAATAAAGGCTCTGCGTCATGCAGCGCAGTACTGTCGCGCGTCTGTGTGTACAGAGCTGTAGTGCAGGAATGCTGTAGACACCTGATCATTAATTCACTGTTTCTTCTGTAACCACTTTTAACTAAATTTTAATTTTAACTTCTTGGATGTAAAAAACAGATAGGAGTGAACAAGAGAAATGGATATAATTTTTAGCGTAATGGAACCTTCACATCTGCAATTTTTTTTTGACGTAATTTTTTTTAGGAACTTACGTTTTTTTTTTGTACGTAAAAAAAATTGCTAGAATTTTTTAAAGTTTTGAAACCTTCACATTGATTACGGATTTTGTCTAGATTTTAAATGTAGAGAAACCTTCACAGTGACTATGAATTGTCCTAACCTAAAAAAACAGACAGGACTTTTAACGTAGTGGAACCTTCAAACCAAATACAATTTTTTTTATCGTTTCTTTTTTTTTTATGTAGGAGATCCCTCACACTGACTACAAGTTTTGGGATGTAAATATTAGGGGTGTCACGATCTCGATATTTTATCGAAATCGAATCGAAATGAGGTCACGATCTCGAGTATCGAAGTCAAAAAGAGGATCGACGATCCCTCCCGCGCGCGCTACGCAAATAGCGCAGCGCGCTACGCAAATGGCGCGGCACCAACACAGCGCATCCTATTCATTTAAATAGAGATAGCCACTGCATGAGCGCAGTCGGCGGGAGTGTGATCACTGTTTTTATCTGTCCAACGGGGGAGGGGGGGGGGGCGGGGGTTGGGCGCGCAGGTTTTGTATCTGTATCTAACGGAGGGGTGGGTGCGCGCAGGTGAGAGCGTGTGAACTCGCTGAAATGCGTGTGTCAGTGTGACTTGAGAACACTGACTATAGATCACAGTGAGGTGGATTAAAAATCTTAAACTTATAATTGACTACACCTGTTGCTTTCCATTGAATTAAAAAAACATCTTTCTCTCAGATAAAGTAAACACAAGCGTGTTTCTGACTAAAATAAAAGCTTTTCAGGAGAGATATAAGTTATGTGTAAATATTTATAAGACATCACTTATCTAACCAGCCTGTACTGATTTCTGCCCCCCAATAATGCTTTCAATAACCTCTTGTAACCCCTGGGAGCCAGGGGTTACACTCTAATAGCCTTTAATAGTCTTCAGTAGCCTTTAAAAGACTTACCTGGCGGCCGTGGTGTGTCCACTAAACTCCGTAGTTATAAACATCCTGAGGTTAGCAGCGCGCTAACTGACCTGTTTCTAATGTAATCCGAGCAGTGACTGCGTGTCGGCTGTTCTAACCTGCTGCTGTTAGCTGCTTGGGCTGAAAGATGAACTGTAGTGAGCTGTATTATCCGGTTAGTGGGGTTAAAACCTTTATTTGTTTACAGAAACAGTAAAAACGGACTGGCTGAGCTCTGTAGCCCGTGGCTGGGCTGTACTGAAGTAGTGACTGAGTGAAGAGAGCGGGGTGCTGCTGCTGCTAGTGGTTGGATGAAGAACTGCAGCTTCATGTAATGAGCAGTTTCACCAGCCATCCACACACAGCTCTGATAAACTGCTTGTTTTAATAGTGCACACTGTTGCTACCAAAAAAAGTCACTAGATGGCATTACCATATATATCTTAATAAATAATAATATTTATAATATTTATAATAATAATAATAATAATAATAATAATAATAAATATATTATTTAAATTTTATGAGGCATAAAATAATAACAAGAAAAAAAAACAAGAAAATCGAGAATCGAATCGAATCGTGACCCTCAAATCGAAAATGAAATCGAATCGAGGATTTAGAGAATCGTGACACCCCTAGTAAATATAGACAGGACTTTTAACGTAAAGGAAACCTTACACAACGACTACAAAAAAATTTTACATAAAAAAAACAGACAGAATTTTAAACTTGGAGAAACCTTCCCACCAACTTACCACCAAATTATTCTGAGTAATTAGTCCCTCAGTTTTTGAGATATCGACAAAGTTTCAACCCTAAATTGTTTGATCTGATGGTGCGATTCGTGTTTACATGCAAATTTTTAATCAGATGCAGTTTTATTTTCACCATAGCAACCACCACCTAGATACCATAGAAACACCTTAGCTCAAACACCGAGCAACACTATAACAAATACCATGGATTTCATAGTAACACCTTAGAATCCAGTCATAGCAACAGCATAGCAACCACTTAGCAGGAACTGAGCTTAATTGAAAAATAGCATGTAATAAGCAGAGCTTTTCAGGTGCAGTTGAACAGATTTATCCTGATGGAGTGTGAACTCTGGTGAGTATGAACTCTGGTGTATCTGCTCTACAGAGAGAGGGGACTTCCTGGCTCTGGATCTGGGCGGGACTAATTTCCGGGTGCTGCTGGTTCGAGTGCGGAGCGGGAAACGCCGCAGTGTGGAGATGCACAACAAGATCTACACCATCTCTCAGGACATCATGCAGGGAACCGGGGAGGAGGTACGCTCAGATTCACCATCTCTCACAGCGCAGATACACTAGTGCATCTCATTTACAGATCAACTTTTGTCATTTTTAACATAGAAATATTTTTACAAATTTTTCTAACCTAAAAAAAAAAAAAACGATAGGACTTAACATAGAAAAAATCTTCTCACCAGCTTTTCTTTTTAAACCTTTATTTTACCAGGCAAATCATTAAGAACAATTTCTTATTTACAATAGCAGCCAGCTACAAATTTTTCTAATCTAAAAAAAGGGTTAGGACTTTTAACATAGAAAAAACGTCTCACCAGCTACGAATTTTTCTAATCTAAAAAAAACGGATAAGACTTTTACCTTAGAGAAACCTTCTTATTGACTACGAATTTTTCTAACCTAAAAGAAAAGGAAATTATTGATCATTGCAAACAGCTGAACTTTTGTAATTGCTCAAGCAATTAGCATTATATAAAACACTATATTGCCATAATTAATGCATAGTTTCAATGTTTTATGTCAAATTTCTTTATAACAAGCATACAAAATCAATCACTAGTTGTTTGTCTCAGTAGCTCAACAGATAGCTAACTTTCCTGTTCCACCTTAAATGGTGCAACAGACAGCAGAAGCTGCAGCATTAACAGGGTTCCCGCGGGTCCTTAAAAAGTCTTTAAATGTCTTGAATTAAAATCTTATTGTCTTAAATTTACTGGGGGCAGAACTAAGGCTAGGGGAGTTAACATCAGCGGCAAGCTAGCTAACGTTACTGAGGAGAGAACTAAGGTTAGCGTAGAGCTAGCTAACGTTACTGAGGAGAGAACTAAGGTTAGCGTAGAGCTAGCTAACGTTACTGAGGAGAGAACTAAGGCTAGCGTAGAGCTAGCTAATGTTACTGAGGAGAGAACTAAGGTTAGCGTAGAGCTAGCTAACGTTACTGAGGAGAGAACTAAGGTTAGCGTAGAGCTAGCTAACGTTACTGAGGAGAGAACTAAGGTTACCGTAGAGCTAGCTAACGTTACTGAGGAGAGAACTAAGGCTAGCGTAGAGCTAGCTAATGTTACTGAGGAGAGAACTAAGGTTAGCGTAGAGCTAGCTAACGTTACTGAGGAGAGAACTAAGGTTACCGTAGAGCTAGCTAACGTTACTGAGGAGAGAACTAAGGCTAGCGTAGAGCTAGCTAATGTTACTGAGGAGAGAACTAAGGTTAGCGTAGAGCTAGCTAACGTTACTGAGGAGAGAACTAAGGTTACCGTAGAGCTAGCTAACGTTACTGAGGAGAGAACTAAGGCTAGCGTAGAGCTAGCTAACGTTACTGAGGAGAGAACTAAGGTTAGTGGAGAGCTAGCTAACGTTACTGAGGAGAGAACTAAGGTTAGCGTAGAGCTAGCTAATATTACTGAGGAGAAAACTAAGGTTAGCGTAGAGCTAGCTAATATTACTGAGGAGAAAACTAAGGTTAGTGTAGAGCTAGCTAACGTTACTGAGGAGAGAACTAAGGTTAGCGTAGAGCTAGTTAACGTTACTGAGGAGAGAACTAAGGTTAGCGTAGAGCTAGCTAACGTTACTGAGGAGAGAACTAAGGTTAGCAGAGAGCTAGCTAACGTTACTGAGGAGAGAACTAAGGTTAGCGTAGAGCTAGCTAATGTTACTGAGGAGAGAACTAAGGTTAGCGTAGAGCTAGCTAACATTACTGAGGAGAGAAATAAGGTTAGCGTAGAGCTAGCTAACATTACTGAGGAGAGAACTAAGGTTAGCGTAGAGCTAGCTAACGTTACTGAGGAGAGAACTAAGGTTAGCGTAGAGCTAGCTAATGTTACTGAGGAGAGAACTAAGGCTAGCGTAGAGCTAGCTAATGTTACTGAGGAGAGAACTAAGGTTAGCAGAGAGCTAGCTAACGTTACTGAGGAGAGAACTAAGGTTAGCGTAGAGCTAGCTAACGTTACTGAGGAGAGAACTAAGGTTAGCGTAGAGCTAGCTAACGTTACTGAGGAGAGAACTAAGGTTAGCGTAGAGCTAGCTAACGTTACTGAGGAGAGAACTAAGGTTAGCGTAGAGCTAGCTAACGTTACTGAGGAGAGAACTAAGGTTAGCGTAGAGCTAGCTAACGTTACTGAGGAGAGAACTAAGGTTAGCGTAGAGCTAGCTAACGTTACTGAGGAGAGAACTAAGGTTAGCGTAGAGCTAGCTAACGTTACTGAGGAGAGAACTAAGGCTAGCGTAGAGCTAGCTAATGTTACTGAGGAGAGAACTAAGGTTAGCGTAGAGCTAGCTAACGTTACTGAGGAGAGAACTAAGGTTACCGTAGAGCTAGCTAACGTTACTGAGGAGAGAACTAAGGCTAGCGTAGAGCTAGCTAATGTTACTGAGGAGAGAACTAAGGTTAGCGTAGAGCTAGCTAACGTTACTGAGGAGAGAACTAAGGTTACCGTAGAGCTAGCTAACGTTACTGAGGAGAGAACTAAGGCTAGCGTAGAGCTAGTTAACGTTACTGAGGAGAGAACTAAGGTTAGTGGAGAGCTAGCTAACGTTACTGAGGAGAGAACTAAGGTTAGCGTAGAGCTAGCTAATATTACTGAGGAGAGAACTAAGGTTAGTGTAGAGCTAGCTAATGTTACTGAGGAGAGAACTAAGGTTAGCGTAGAGCTGGCTAACATTAGCAGTGAGCTAGCTAACGTTACTGAGGAGAAAACTAAGGTTAGCATAGAGCTGGCTAACATTAGCAGTGAGCTAGCTAACGTTACTGAGGAGAAAACTAAGGTTAGCATAGAGCTGGCTAACATTAGCAGTGAGCTAGCTAACGTTACTGGGGAGAGAACTAAGGTTAGTGTAGAGCTAGCTAACATTAACGGCAAGCTAGCTAACGTTACTGAGGAGAGAACTAAGGTTAGCAGAGAGCTAGCTAACGTTACTGAGGAGAGAACTAAGGTTAGCAGAGAGCTAGCTAATGTTACTGAGGAGAGAACTAAGGTTAGCGTAGAGCTAGCTAACGTTACTGAGGAGAGAACTAAGGTTAGCGTAGAGCTAGCTAACGTTACTGAGGAGAGAACTAAGGTTAGCGTAGAGCTAGCTAACATTAATGGCAAGCTAGCTAACGTTACTGGGGAGAGAACTATGGTTAGTGGAGTTAACATCAGCGGCGAGCTAACTAACAATACTAAAGAGAGAACTAAGGTTAGCGTAGAGCTAGCTAATATAGCAGAGAGCTAGCTAACATTCACAGGGAGAGAGCTAAAGTTATCTGAGTTAACATTAGCAGCAAGTTAGCTCACAAAGTAACGTTAGTGGCGAGTAAGCTACATTATTGGGGAGAAAACTAGGGTTAGCAGAGAGCTAGCTAACATTAATGGCAAGCTAGCTAACGTTACTGGGGAGAGAACTATGGTTAGTGGAGTTAACATCAGCGGCGAGCTAACTAACAATACTAAAGAGAGAACTAAGGTTAGCGTAGAGCTAGCTAATATAGCAGAGAGCTAGCTAACATTAACAGGGAGAGAGCTAAAGTTATCTGAGTTAACATTAGCAGCAAGTTAGCTCACAAAGTAACGTTAGCGGCGAGTAAGCTACATTATTGGGGAGAAAACTAGGGTTAGCAGAGAGCTAGCTAACATTAGCGGTGAGCTAGCTAACATGCTAACATGTTCTGCATCATAATAGAACAAAATTGAAAAAGAAAATTGATAACAAATAGGAAAGGTTAAGTTTTAATTTTCAATACAATAAATTATTTAAGTTATGACTACATTTTTGAGCCTTTAATTCTATTTATTGATGTCTTAAAAAGCATTAAATTTGACTTTTAAAATGGAGCAAGAACCCTGATTTAAGGTGGAACAGACAAATTAAATTTACAATTAACCGCTAACCGCTCTCTCAACCTCAAAGCGCGAGAGCGTGCCGTAACACAAAAATTGCATCCAAAGTTGAGACTCAGGGTTTAAAGTGCTGACAAGCGTTCTGATGCGCGACAGCACTCTCACCTCTCAAACATCGCTCTCGTCAGCTTTCAACAGCTGACTCTGCAGTGCGAGTTAAACTCTTGCATCTCCTTTTACAAATAACATGTAACTGCTCTCTCAACCTCAAAGTGCGAGAGCGTACTGTAACACCCTGCTCTAAGGGGTCCACTCACCAAGAATAATTAAGACTACATTTGGGACTCAAGGTTTAAAGTGCTGACAAGCTTTCTGACAAGCGACAGCACTCTCACCTCTCAAACATCGCTCGCCAGCTCTCGTTAGCTCTCGCTAGCTTTCAAAAGTCAATTAGTGTCCTGTAGCATAAAGCAGCTCCACTCTGCAGCAAGAGTTACACTCTAGCATCTCCTTTCACAATTAACCCGTAACCGCTCTCTCAACCTCAATGCGCGAGAGCGTACCGTAACATCCTGCTCTAAGGGGTCCAGTCACCAAGAATAATTACGACAACATATGGGACTCAAGGTTTAAAGTGCTGACGAGTGTTCTGATGCGCGACAGCAATCTCACCTCTCAAACATCGCTCTCGTCAGCTCTTGTCAGCTTTTAAAAAAGTCCATTAGTGTGCTGTAGCGTACTCTGTAGTGCGAGTTACACTCTAGCATCTCCTTTCACAATTAACACGTAACCGCTCTCTCAACCTCAAGGCGCGAGAGCGTAGCGTAACACTCTGCACTGAGAGTCCACTCTCCAAGAAAAAAATTGCGCCTACAGTTGGGACTCAGGGTTTAAAGTGCTGACGAGCTTTCTGACACGCGACAGCACTCTTGCGCCTCCTTGCATGTGAGCCCCTTTCGCTCCTTGAGTTTTATTTATGTTTATCTAAATGGTACAGTGTGTCCTCGGTGGAAAATGGTATCATTTTCTGGAAAATGATAGAAAACCTCCACAAAAGACTCAGAAATATATATCTGAAGATGGAAGTGTGGAAACACATTCTAGTTCAATGCTTTTAGCAACTTTAATGTACAGTGGCTTGCAAAAGTATTCAGCACCCTAAATAAAATCCAGTGCAATCAATCGACTTCAGAAGTCTATTAACCTAATGAGTCAATTAATCCAACTTAATCCGGTTGTTCTTTAAAGGCCTCAGTGGTTCTTTGGTGAACACTAGTGAACAAACATGAAGCATCATGAAGACCAAGAAAGGATCTCACCAGACAGATCAGAGATAAAGTTTTAAGCAGGGTAAGATTATAAAATCATATTCCAAACTTTTAAAGCATTCCAAAAAACAATGAACAAAAGTCGACCGTCTCTCGCCCGTAGTGACCGTCTCTCGCTTGGAGCGATTGGCTTGCCGGCTCTGTCTGCCCGGGCTCTCGCCTGTAGCAACCGTCTCTCGCCTGCTGTAGCGACCGTCTCTCGAATGTAGCGACCATCTCTCGAATGTAGCGACCGTCTCTCGAATGTAGCGACCGTCTCTCGCCTGTAGCGACCGTCTCTCGAATGTAGCGACCGTCTCTTGCCTGTAGCGACCGTCTCTCGAATGTAGCGACCGTCTCTCGCCTGTAGCAACCGTCTCTCGCCTGTAGCGACCGTCTCTCGAATGTAGCGACCGTCTCTCGCCTGTAGCGACCGTCTCTCGCCTTTAACAACCGCCTCTCGCCTGTAGCGACCGTCTCTCGCCTGTAGCAAGTCCTGCTCTGCTCTTAAGTCCTGCTCTCCACAAATTTGGTCTTTATGGAAGAGTGGAAGAAGAAAAACATTGTTGAAAGAAAGACGTAAAAAGTGTCGACCACAATCCATACAGAAACACAGCAAACATGTGGAAGAAGGTGCCTAAATGCAAAAAAAAAAGCAGGAAAAATATTAACACTGCTCATCATCCTGAACAAACCTTGATCCCCACTGTGAAACATGGTGGTGGCAGCATCATGCTGTGGGGATGCTTTGATGGATGGAAGATGGATGGAGATACATAAATACAGAACAATCCTGGACAAATAAAAGCCGTTGGAGGCTGTAAAAGACTTGAGACCTTCCGACAAGACGATGACCCTAAACATAATACAGCCAGAGCTACAGTGGTTTAAAATGGTTTAGATCAGACCACCAAAACCAAAAGACCTGCAGCTGTAATTGCAGTGACATGATATTGATACTGGGGGGCTGAATACTTTTGCACATCCCACTTTTACTTTCTTTTTTAGATTTTTATTTGATTAAAATTATGAAAACTTTTGTTAAACTATAGTTTTCATGATTCCGCTTCACGATTACGTGCCTCCTCTTTCACCTCTGTGTGTCTCTGGTGTAAAGTGAGAGCACTGCTTCTCTTGGTCAGAAGTTTTTATGAAAGATGCACTTTATGAGAGATGCATCAAGGCCTGGCTGTGTCGTGTCTTGGGTTATGTAACGTTTCAGCGTCTGAAACGTCTGAATGAATGTTCTGAGGTTTTCAGGGATGTTGGTGAGTAGGTGGTGAGCGAACACAAGTGTGACCTTCTGTAACTGTAGGGCTTGAAATGTTTTTTATATGTATATATATATATGTGTGTGTGTGTGTGTGTTTGTATCTAAACATTTTCTAAGCATGTTTTTTATTATATATTTTATTTTATAGCTGTTTGATCACATAGTTCACTGCATTGGGGATTTTCTGGAGTATATGGGACTGAAGGGGGCGTCGCTGCCGCTGGGCTTCACCTTCTCCTTCCCCTGCCATCAGACACGGCTTGACCAGGTCAGTATAAACACATAATACATATATTTATACTGTATTATATTACACTTCCTGCAGAAACTCAGAGACTGATTTCAGTGATAAAACTTTTCCTCAAAAGCTAGATGGTTGCTAAGGTGTTGCCATGATATTGCTTGTTGGTTGCAAAGTTGTTCCTATGGTTTCCATGGTGGTTGATAGGATGTTGCCAAGTAGTTTCCAGGTGATTTCTAAAGGTGTTGCTATGGTGTCAATAGGTGGTTGCAAAGTTGTTTCTAATGTGTAGCTAGGTGGTTGTTATGGTGACCGATGTGGTTGCTAGGGTGTTGCTAGGTTGCAGATAAGGTGTTTCTAGGTGGTTGCTAAGGTGTTGCTAGGTTGTTGCTAAAACATTGCTAAGTAGTTTCTAGGTGATTGCTAAAGGTGTTGCTATGCAGTCTGAGGTGGTTGCTAATGTGTTGCTTGGTGGTTGCTATGCTGACCAAGGTGGTTGCTAGGTTGTAGCTAAGGTGGTGCTAGGTGGTTGCCAAGGAGTTGTTATGTGGTTGCTAAGATGTTACGGTGACCGAGGTGATTTCTAAGGTGTTGGTAGATGGTTGCTAAGGTGTAGCTAGGTGGTTTCTAAGGTGTTCCTATGGTGTCCATGGTGGTTGCTATGATGTTAAGTAGTTGCTATGCTGACCAAGGAGATGGCTAGAGTGTTGCTAGGTTGTAGATAAGGTGTTGCTAGGGGGTTGATAAGATGTTCCTATGGTGCCCGGGATGGTTGCTAATGTGTTGTTAGGTGGTTGCTAAAGCATTGCTTGGTGGTTGCTAAGGTGTCCTGAGTTCCTGAGCTGTGAGCTGTTTCTATGGTATCCATGGCGTTTGCTATAATGTTGCTAAGTAGTTTCTAAGTGATTACTGAAGGTGTTGCTATGGTGTCTGGGGTGGTTGCTAAGGTGTTGTCATGGTGTCCAAGGTGATTGCTACGGTGTTACGAGCTGGTTGCTAAGCTGTCGCTGAGGGGTTGCTAGGTGGTTGCTAAGGTGTTGTCATGTTGTCCAAGGTGGTTGCTAAGATGTTCCTAAGTGGTTGCAAAGGTGTTGCTAGGTGGTTGCTGAGGGGTTGCTAGGTTGTTGCTAATGGATATTAATGAGTTTTAGGATGAGTTTATATTGATTATAGATACAGGAAATACCTTCAAATTTCCGCTGGTATCATCAGTCTGTCACTGCGAGTCTTAGCGTGAAGAAAAGTCCGGTATACGTAGTGGTTGCTATCTGTTGCCACAAGGTTGTTGGTTGGTTGCAAAGGTGTTGCTAGGTGGTTGCTAAGGTGCTGCAGGGCTATCCATAGTGGTTGCTATGCTTTTTGTACATGGTATTTGGGTGGCGGTAAGGTATTGCCAGCTGGATGCTAAGGTGCTGTAGGGTTATCTGTAGTGGTTGCTATGCTGTTGCTGCATAGTTGGATACCATAGCAACATCTTAGCAACCACCTAGCAACCATGTCGCAACAGCTTCGCAGCCATTACAGATACCAAAGCAACTACATAGCTTCACAACCTGCAAGTATACTGTTATCCATGCTAATATTATTATTATTATATATTTATTTTTTTTATTGTCACTTTTTTCAAAGCACTTAATGAGAAGTATCACGCCCGTCTCAATGCTTCTGCTTCTTTAGAGATGTTCTGAATGAAGATTTTGGGCTGAATTAACACTGAATCGTCTCTAAATCCAGAACAGAACAGATGTCTGAGAACTGCGATATTATTTTACAGATAAATTCTCGTATCAGATCCGTAAAATCCCAAATAAATTACCTTTCAGCTGCGAATAACCTCAACTCAACCCCAGAACCCCAGAACCTCCGAAACGAGTCCCACAGGATACGGGTCAGTGTGGATAGTGCTGTGTGTGGAGTGTGTGAGGTGTGTGTATGAGTGTGTGAGGTGTGTGTGTATGCTATTGTGAGCCCCAGTGCTGCTGGAAATGAATGTGATGGTTTATTTCTCTGTCTCACGCTGCTGTCGGGGGAACAGCAGAACTCTCTGTTTTTATGAAGCGTCTGAAAGAAAGGATGAGAGGCGTCGTTCTGAAAACAGAGAGACACTAGAAAACAATCCCGCTGTGTCTCTGGGTTTATATCTCACATCCGTCTCTCACGAGAAACCGCCAGAATACTGCATATCAAAGCTCGGCTCACGCTCACGTGAACGGACGTGTTAATTGTGTTATTGAGATGAGATGATGGAGGGAGAGAGAGAGATGGAATGAAAGGACAGTTGAGACACTCTGTGTCAGTGGAAGACAATGGAGGAGGAAAGTTTGTAGCTCTCCAGCCCAGAGGGTTGTTGAACCCAGTTGCAGAACAGTTGATCTCCAAGCAGGTAAACCCAAGAAGAAATAATAATAAAAAAATAACTAAATAAATAAACACACTGCTCCTCAAGCGGGATCCAACCCGGGCCGCCAGGGCCGCGCTCTAATACACTACCGCTACACGCCAAGGCTAGTGAATTGGGACACATCCGGGAAAAAACGCCCTTATAAGGAGATAGGGAGCCCAGGAATGGGCGTAAACGAAAGTCACGACAAGCGTGGCAGAGAGAGACAGGGGAGAAATGTAAACAAAAGCTCACCAGAGAAGCATTTTATTTTTCATTGTTTTGAGTTAAAGAGGACTAAAATTCTAAAATTGTCATATTAACACTAAAGCCTTACCTTTAACGCTGTTTAAAGAAGTAATCTATTCAGCGTTGAGCTGTTTTGATTTTTGACATTTTTTTTTCTTTTTTCTTGGGGGTGAAAAAAAAGCATCATAACGTTAATAAACATCCAAATTCACTTAAAACTTTTACACATTTAAACCCTATTTGTTCCCAAATGTAGCTAAATAAATAATAATAAAACTAGCACAATTCAAATTCATTAAAAGAGGCAATCAATAATTCAAGGTTTGTCAAAAGTGAGGCCTTTGTGTTAAAGTCTCAGTTAAGTCCAGCCGTCTAAAGGGCTGCCACTGTAATCGTGGGAAATTGCTGATTCGAATCCCGGTCATGCAGCTTGCCATCAGCTGCATGACAATTGGCCTTGCTGTTTCTCTCTGGTCGGGTACAGTAGAATATACAGCTCAGTAGCGGCTGAATGAGTTGAACAATCAGCCAAACTAATTGGGAGAAAAGGCAGAAAAACTAAATCTTTACACAAAAAAATCTCAATTAAACCCAAGGACTATTAGACGACTAGCTCCTAAAATTGTTGTGTCACTGCCAACACTTTACTTTTCACTCTTTAACAAAGACGTAATTTCTTCAGTGTTGAGCTGTTTAGATTTTTGCCAATTTTTCCTTAATTTGAGGGCTGAAAATAAAGTCACAACGTTTTAATAAAAAGCCAAATAACTCAAACCCACGCAAACCTTTCAGACCTTTGAACTTCATTCTGCGACTTTCTGCGCTTTGTTTTCTCTCCAAATCACAGTTTTAAGAAGAATGGAAGGCAACATAAACCCAAGGTTTTGTGTTTTTGCCACTTTTGCAAAGAAGTAATCTATTTATTATTGAGCTGTTTAGAATTTTTTTGCTGGATTTCAAACAAAAGCCACAATGTTTTTTTTTTTGTTTTTTTTTAGATAGATAGATACATACATACATACATACATAATTTATTGATCCCCGAGGGGAAATTCTAGACATCCAGCAGCAGCTATAATACACAAAGTTACAAATTGAATACACAAAGTTACAAAATAAAATATATAAAATATAAAGATAAAAAGATACATATAAATACAATCAAATAAAATATAGAATATAGAGTATAAAAATACAGTGTTTAGTGTGTGTGTTAATGGAGAATGGAGGTAGTGCAGTTGAACAATAGACAGTGAACACCAGTTGATAAAGTGCATAAAGTGAGGATAACTGATGTCAGCCATACAGAAAGTGCAGATACACATTATTATTATTACACGTTATATAATGATTTAAATTATCAGTGCAAAAGATACGTAAACAAAAGAGACAGAGCTACTGGAACAGGCAGCCACTCGCGTCAGCGCCGGAAGTTTTTATGCTATTTATGCATCAAATTGCAATATATATTTTGATGGCTAAAACGTTGATTAGACATAATAAAGTCTCTGTTTTATTATTGGATTGTTATCATTTGTGTCCTTTTTCTGTACAGTAGGGGTGGGAATCACAGGGCATCTCATCACTGACCTCGCGTGTAAAGCCGGTGTTGTGCTGAATTCAGCACCCCTGCCAGGAAAAGCACCCTCTCTTTGGAGCGCACACCCACGTCGTCTTGGCTTTAACTGTAATTAGAACATGGAAGAAAATACCCAAGATACTGTTCTAAACTGTTCCGACTACACTGACTCGTAAGAAATAAGGAAAAAAGAGACATCACCAGCAGCCTGTCCCGAGAGGTGGTGCTTTTCCTGGCGGGGGTGCTGAATTCAGCACCATAGTATAGTGGTAAAATCTGCACCCTCGTCATGAAAACCACACCTCTTGGCACTTTCAATCTTCTTGATAAAAGTGGAGTTAAAAGCTTCAGCTAACTTTATTTAGAAACACGCTTCAGAGAGGGGGTGCTTTTCATGGCGGGGGTGCAGATTTCGGCGCACTTTTAAAATACAAGTTTTAAGCTTATTTTAAACCATTTCTGCGTTTTCTGTGGTCATGCCAATGCTGAAGACGTTTCCCTACGATACTTCACAGCATCTGTGTTTCTGGAGAGGATAAAATACTTCTAAATAATTAAATATCAGGATTTATGCATTCATTTATTAATTCACCTGATTTATTCTTCAATATTCTTCACCGCAGCTTTATTAACCCTTAGAACCGATGGACAGATTTTTTGTCAAAAATCTCACCTTGTGTTCTTAGTGTCCTCAAACATAATCCATATATGGTTAGAAAGGGCGGAGCTTACTCTTTCTAATAAATAAAATAAAATATCCATTATAACTCTATTATTATATTTTTTTTACTCAAAACACATAGTTGTATTTACAGTATATTCACATGATTTCATCATCACCACTGATTCCTCAAAGTGTTGAAAAGGGATTTTTTCCACAATAAAAAAAATAAATACGTGCAATTTGCTTTTCCACAACCAATATTATTTACCTTTAGTGCTTCAAACATATTTGTATGATGTTTCAAACCAAATAATATCAGTAAATAAAGACTCAAAAGTGTTCACAGAGAAAAAAGTGTGAAACTACCTGCTTTACTCAAACTAAAGCTAGGTATGGTGTGCGCACTACTTTATATAGTTTTTATTATTTTACACATTTTTGCTAAGTAGTTATTTTGCACTAAACATTTTTATTTGTTTAGACTTAAAACGTTGTGTGTGATTTATGTGCTGTACTGATGCTGGCTCCGCCCCCTCTGTACTGCAGGGGATTCTGCTGAAATGGACTAAAGGCTTCAAGGCTACAGGCTGCGAGGGCGAGGACGTCGCCGCCCTCCTGAAAGACGCCATTCACCGCATGGAGGTGTGTGTGTGTGTGTGTCTATCTCTCTCTCTCTCTCTTTCATTTTTTTTTATTTAAAGAAGCTCTATTGGCATGGCCATACTATAGTCTTGCCAAAGCATTAATTAATTAATTAATTAATTAAATAATTAATTAATTAATTTATATATATATATATATATATATAATTTACGGGTTAATTCAAGGACATAAATTAGACATAAATTACTATTGGCATTGACTGTTTGGATATGTGTATAGATTATGTTATTATATTGAAGCTATATGATCTATATGATAATCTCTTTATTAGATAATGGTGTCAGTACAGTACAGTACAGTACAGTACAGGGGTTTTGGTGTGTATCACTGAAAAAAATAATAAATTCTCTCTCTCTTTCTCTCTCTTTCTCTCTCTCTCTCTTCCTCTCTATTTCAATGCCTTTTTAGCATGAACATAGTACATTACAGTAATTAATTAAATAATTAATTGGTTAATTTAAGAATATATAATGCATACATACATAATCCACTAAAGGTAGATTATATAATTACCTTGAAGTTATATGATTTATATGATTATTTCTGTATTAGAATATGGTGTCCGTGCAGTACAGTGGATTTGGTGTGTTTATTACTAAATAAATGAATACATTTTTCTATCTCTCTCTCTCTCTCTCTCTCTCTCTCTCTCTCTCTCTCTCTCTCTCTCTTTCTAGCTCTCTCTCTCTCTCTCTCTCTCTCTCTATCTCTCTAATCTTCTAAGCTTTTCTAACTCTCTAAGCTTTATTGGCATGCCAAATAAAAAAAATAATTGAAGAAAATAAAAACCCTAACATTAACAAATCACTAAGGTTAATTAGACATGAATTACCTTCTATCTATCTTTCTATCTATCTATCTATCTATCTATCTATCTATCTGTCTGTCTGTCTGTCTGTCTGTCTGTCTGTCATTAATTAAGTAATTGAAGAAAATAAAAACATCAATGCATATATTAACAGATTACTAAGTTTAATTAGACATTAATTACTATCTATCTATCTATCTGTCTGTCTGTCTGTCTGTCTGTCTGTCTGTCTGTCTGTCTGTCTGTCTGTCTGTCATTAATCAAGTAATTGAAGAAAATAAAAACATCAATGCATACTTTAACAAATCACTAAGGTTAATTAGACATTAGTTACCGTCTGTCTGTCTGTCTCTCTGTCTGTCAGTCACTTTCTATCTTTCTCTTTTACTTTTTTACTCTAAGCTTTATTGGCATGTCCATAGTAAATTACAGTAATTAATTAATTTATTGGTTAATTGAAGAATAAAAAAACATCAATGCATACATTAACAAATCACTAAGGTTAATTAGACATTAATTACTATTGTAATATGATCTATATGATTATCTCTATATTAGAACCTGGTGTCAGTACAGTACAGTGGTTTTGGTGTGTTTATTTATTATTGAATAAATTAATATTTTCTCTATTGATCTCTCTCTCTCTCTCTCTGTTCAGGAGTTTGATCTGGACGTGGTGGCGGTGGTGAATGATACGGTGGGGACGATGATGACGTGTGGGTATGAGGATCAGCGCTGTGAGGTGGGGCTGATAGTGGGTAAGTTACTCTGTGTTCCTCTTGGTGAGAGATCGTTCACTGCATGACATGAATTAACCTGAAATAAACTCATGAGACCCTGTTTTAGCTGTGTTTATGGGCGAGACATTAACCGTGCACCGTGCAGCTTCATTTACGGCGTGCCAGTGTCAGTGTCTTTGCTATCGTAACGACGGGAAAAGTACACCTTGTGCGGCTCAAAACGCAATGGAAAAAGGAATGTACTAATTGTATTAATTAATCATGGGTGTTTTGGGCATGTTTTTTGCCATTCCCTTTAAGAGCCAGATGAGCTCTGACTTTGGCGTATTGCTATTTTAATGGCGTGTAAGACAGGGACCTTACTTTCTGCCGAGTTGACAGACATTGAGAGAGGAGCGCATCATTGTACTGAGGGAAGGAGGACAATCTCTCTCTCACACACACACACACACACACACACTCACACACACAGAGAAAAACACTCACACTCACAGTTTATCATGTCCAGACACTCGTCTAATGGTTTTGACCTTGGAGGTCCTTGGATCATTTATTTTGTCTGGGGAAGTGTGTGTGTGTGTGTGTGTGTGTGTGTGAGAGAGAGCACAGTCCTGTTTTCATATCCTCAGGTGCTTGATGGAACATGATGAGCATGTCAAGTTGATAAAAAACCCAAGAAAATATGAAACCCAGCGTTTTTACACAGATATTTATGGTCCTCCTTTCTGTTCTAATCAGTACAGCATTCAGCTTCTTCAAGCTGCTGACACACGTGCAAATCACACAGGCTGGAAAAGTATTAGAACAGCTGTAGCAACTAGTGTTGTAGTCAAAACCGCTAGAGCCGAGTCTGAGTCAAGACCAAGAACGAGTCAAAAAACGAGAGCAAATTAAAATAAAAAATAAAAATTCTAATTTCAGTCATTTGTATTCCAAAATGTAAAAAAAATATCACATTTTCCCCTTAAACATCTAGTTGTCACTAAGGTTAGCTAGTTCGTCGCTAAGGTTAGCTAGCTAGTTGCTATCTTTAGTTCTCTTCCTGGTAAAATTAGTGTGTTATTTAGCTTGTCCTTAAGGTTAGCTAGCTTGTCACTAATCTTACCTCTCTATCCGGTAGCATTAGTATTTTAGCTAGCTTGTCACTAATGTTAGTTCTCTCCCTGGTAGCATTAATATTTTAGCTAGGTTGTCGTTAAGGTTAGCTAGCTAGTGGCTAGCTTTAGTTCTCCTCCTGGTAACATTAGTGTGTTGTTTAGCTTGTCGTTAAGGTTAGCTAGCTCATCGTTAAGGTTAGCTAGCTCATCGCTAAGGTTTACTAGCTAGTTGCTAGCTTTATTTATCTTCCTGGTAACATCAGTGTGTAATATAGCGTGTTGGTAAGATTAGCTAGCTAGTTGCTAGCTTTAGTTCTCCTCCTGGTAACATTAGTGTGTTGTTTAGCTTGTCGTTAAGGTTAGCTAGCTCATCGTTAAGGTTAGCTAGCTCATCGCTAAGGTTAGCTAGCTCATCGCTAAGGTTAGCTAGCTTGTCACTAATATTACCTCTCTCCCCGGTACTATTAATATTTTAGCTAGCTCGTCTTTTAAGGTTAGCTAACTCGTTGCAAGCTTTAGTTCTCTTCCAGATAACATTAGTGTGTAATATAACTCATTGGTAAGGTTAGCTAGCTCATCCCTAAGGTTAGCTAGCCTGTCAATAATTGTAGTTCTCTCCCCCTGTAATGTTAGTATTTTAGCTAGCTTGTTGCTAAGGTTAGCTAGCTCATCGCTAAGGTTTACAATATAGCGTGTTGGTAAGATTAGCTAGCTCGTTGCTAGCTTTAGTTCTCTTCCCAGAACATTAGTGCGTAATTTAGCTCATTTCTAAGGTTAGCTAGCTCGTTGCTAAGGTTAGCTAGCTCATCACTAAGGTTAGCTAGCTCATTGCTAAGGTTAGCTAACTCGTTGCTAAGGTTAACTAGCTCATCACTAAGGTAAGCTAGCTCGTTGCTAAGGTTAGCTAGCTCATCACTAAGGTAAGCTAGCTCGTTGCTAAGGTTAGCTCGCTCATTACTAAGATTAGCTAGCTAGTTGCTAGCTTTATTTATCTTCCTGGTAACATCAGTGTGTAATATAGCGTGTTGGTAAGATTAGCTAGCTCGTTGCTAGCTTTAGTTCTCTTCCCAGAACATTAGTGCATAATTTAGCTCATTTCTAAGGTTAGCTAGCTCGTTGCTAAGGTTAGCTAGCTCATCACTAAGGTTAGCTAGCTCATTGCTAAGGTTAGCTAACTCGTTGCTAAGGTTAACTAGCTCATCACTAAGGTAAGCTAGCTCGTTGCTAAGGTTAGCTAGCTCATCACTAAGGTAAGCTAGCTCGTTGCTAAGGTTAGCTCGCTCATTACTAAGATTAGCTAGCTAGTTGCTAGCTTTATTTATCTTCCTGGTAACATCAGTGTGTAATATAGCGTGTTGGTAAGATTAGCTAGCTCGTTGCTAGCTTTAGTTCTCTTCCCAGAACATTAGTGTGTAATTTAGCTCATTTCTAAGGTTAGCTAGCTCATTGCTAAGGTTAGCTAGCTCATCACTAAGGTTAGCTAGCTCATTGCTAAGGTTAGCTAACTCGTTGCTAAGGTTAACTAGCTCATCACTAAGGTAAGCTAGCTCGTTGCTAAGGTTAGCTAGCTCATCACTAAGGTAAGCTAGCTCGTTGCTAAGGTTGCTAGTTCTCTCCCTGGTAGCATTAGTATTTTAGCTACCTCTTTGATAGGGTTAGCTAGCTCATTACTAAGATTAGCTAGCTAGTTGCTAGCTTTAGTTCTCTTTCTGGAAACATTAGCGTGTTATCTAACTCGTTGCTAAGGTTAGCTAGCTCATTGCTAGCTTTAGTTCTGTTCCTGGTAACATTAGTGTGTAATTTAGCTTGTCTTTCAGAATAGATGAACCTACAGGATCTAAACTAAAGGCTTATTTTAGTTGTTGTAACAGTTTTTGATAATTGACTGATGGTTTCTGCGTTCTGTATCTGCAGGTACGGGTACGAACGCCTGCTACATGGAGGAGATGGAGAACGTGGAGCTGGTGGAGGGGGATGATGGTCTGATGTGTGTGAATATGGAGTGGGGGGTGTTTGGAGATCGGGGGGAGCTGGATGAGTTCTGTACGCAGTTCGACGCGGCCGTGGACGAACGCTCGGCGAATCCGGGAAAACAGAGGTGAACTTTACCCTCCCGTCGAATCTTCACTGTTATAAAAAACATCCTGATACAGATACAGTTTAAACACAGAATCAGAACATGAAAGAGGTTCAGACCGAGTGTTCCATCATTCTGTTTGATGTTCCTCTATTCCGTATTCTATTCTTTCTGTTTTTCTGCGATTTGTAAAGCAGAAATAACAGCAGATAACAGATCAGAGTGAAGAGGAGGAGGATAAACAGAGAGAACAGTGAGAATTTGCAGCACTTAGCCCTTTAATGTTTATCATTTTTAGTAGATACTGAATTATTCATAGTAAATTCTGACTAATTCATATTAAATAATCCATCAAAGTGGATGAGATGAGCACATCAGTCATTAACAGTGTATTATCTAGTCTGCCTGGCTGCATTGCCATATCCAAAACACCCAGCCAGCCAGCCGTCACACTCCCAGCCAGCCACACAACCAGCCAGCCAACCAGTTCCAAACCCAGCCAGCCATCAGCAACACATCCTGCCAAACACACAACACATCCAGCCATGCACCCAGCCATTCAGTCAGCCAAACACCCGGACAGACATGCACATAGCCAGCCAGCAACAAACCCACCAACCTAGCCAGCCAGCCAGCCACTCAGCCAGCCACACACCTGCCCAGCCAGCCAACCAGCCACACACCTGCCCAGCCAGCCAGCCAGCCACACTTCCAAACATTCAGCCACGCACCCAGACATATAGAATCATCCCCATCTGCTTCAGATGTCCATACAGGTACCCTGGGTGTTGAAAGACAAATTAAAGTTGTAACTTTTATCCAACCAGCCACACGCCCAGCCAGCCATGCAGCCACGCACCCAGCCATTTACCGAGCCACATGCCCAGCAAGCCATGCAGCCACGCACCCAGCCATTTACCGAGCCACATGCCCAGCAAGCCATGCAGCCACGCACCCAGCCAGCAAACCAGCCACACACCTAGCCATTCTGCCAGTCAGCCACACACCCAGCCTGCCAGCCACACACCTAGCTATTCAGCCAGCCAGCCAGCCAGCCACACACCGAGCCAGCCAGCCAGCTAGGCAGCTAGCTAGCTATCCACGCACCCAGCAGCCAGCCAGCCATGCATCTAGCCAGCCAGCCAGTCACACATGCACCCAGCCAGCCAGTCAGTCATGCACCCAGGCAGCTATCCATGTACCCAGCCAGCCAGCCACACGCTCATCCAGCCAGCCTCATGCCCAGTGTCTTCTTAGAGGTTGCATCAGTGCTGAATTTATCTGAACAGGAATAATAGTAGTTAAATAACGTGCCTATCTCTGTGTGTGTGTGTTAGGTTTGAGAAGATGATCAGTGGGATGTATCTGGGGGAGATAGTGAGGAACGTGCTGCTGGACTTCACCACCAGGGGTCTGCTGTTCCGAGGAAAACTGTCTGAGAGGCTGAAGACCCGCGGAATCTTCGAGACCAAGTTCCTGTCTCAGATCGAGAGGTGTGTGTGTGTGTGTACGTGTGTGTGTGTGTGTGTGTGTGTGTGCGTGTGTGTATAATTTTGAAATTATGTTTGTGTGAGTGCTGGAGTGTACAGATACAGGATATCTTAAGTATAGATATTTCCTTGTACAGTTAATTAATGCGGCATAAAAGTGCTGCCATAAAAAAAGTCTCTTAGATTAAGAGCAGGATCTACAGGCCCAGCTGTAGCAACATCTGTGGGTAAATGTGCCGCAGGATTCTGTAGAACCTCCAAACCCAACCCTCTCAATCTTATATCATCTTATATCATCTTATATCCAGTCTAGAGGCTCTACACTCTGTTGACTCCGTGTCCTGGTTGTGTAATCCCGCTGCCGGCTGCTGCATGACGTGTTTGATCTTTGTGATATTACAGGCTGTATTTACACTTCTATATTTAGTCCTGGTCCTCAGACCCGCTGGTTGTGAATTGACTTCATACGTTTCAGGCTATTTGCAGCCGCCTGGCCCTGTGCCCACTCTGTGCCGGGTGCCCCCGCCGCCCCCGCCGGCGCTCCGCACATTAAGCCGTCTGATCTCCAGAACACTCATTACACTGATAAAGGTCGCTTATGATGGAATCGGCGGCTGTAATGTGAGGCGGGGACGGGCAGTGGGGCGGCTCTGATGTCTCTCAGCTAATATCGGGGGACGGTGTGGGAGATCTGAGGAATAATGTCCTGCTGGAGCGGTGTGGGACAGTTCATCTGATTGTTCTCAGTTTAATATAAAAAAACATTTATTTTAAAAGGTTATTCATCACAAACAGTACCAGTCAAAAGCCTGGAGACGCCTTAAATTCAGTGACTTCATTATACTTTATATTCCATTATTTCTTCCACCCGCCACTCTCCACCCCACCACTCTCCGCCCCACCACTCTCCACCCCACCACTCTCCGCCTCGTCACTCTCCACCTGTCACTCTCCACCTGTCACTCTCCACCCGCCACTCTCCACCCCACCCTTCTCCGCCCCATCACTCTCCACCTGCCACTATCCACCCCACCACTCTCCGCCCCACCACTCTCCGCCCCACCACTCTCCGCCCCACCACTCTCCGCCCCACCACTATCCACCCCACCACTCTCCGCCCCACCACTCTCCGCCCCATCACTCTCCACCTGCCACTATCCACCCCACCACTCTCCGCCCTGTCACTCTCCACCTGTCACTATCCACCCCACCACTCTCCGCCTCGTCACTCTCCACCTGTCACTCTCCACCTGTCACTCTCCACCCGCCACTCTCCACCCCACCCTTCTCCGCCCCATCACTCTCCACCTGCCACTATCCACCCCACCACTCTCCGCCCTGTCACTCTCCACCTGTCACTCTCCACCTGTCACTCTCCACCCGCCACTTTCCGCCCCACCACTCTCCACCCCAACCTTCTTCGCCCCATCACTCTCCACCTGCCACTATTCACCCCACCACTCTCCGCCCTGTCACTCTCCACCTGTCACTCTCCACCCGCCACTCTCCGCCATCTTATACTCTCCATTGCAGTCACTCTCTGCCCTGTCACTTTCCACCCGTCACTCTCCACTCCGTCGTTCTTCCTCTGTCACTCTCTCCACCCGTCACTCACAGCCGACACTCTCCAACTGTCACTCTCAACCAGTCATGCTACACCCAGTCACTCGCCACCCCCTTACTCTCCGCCTGTCACTCTCCACCCTGTCACGCTACACCCCGTCGCTCCCCAGGCACTCTTTGCCCACTTGTAACTTTCTGCCCCGTCACTCTTCGCCCCATCACTCTCCACTAGGGTTGCAACGGTATGAGATTTTCACGGTATGATAACCGTCTCAGAAAATACCGCGGTATCACGGTTATCACGGTATCACAGTTTGTTACATATATTATTAAACTGACCCTTAAAGAAATTACAACAAAGGTTTTTTTGTTCAATTAACTATTTATTGTAGAAACCTGGAACAATTATAATTTTAATGTCTCCTTAAAAAAAAAATAAGCTGTACACCATCAGGTGAAGGAAACCATTTTTTTCCACTACTCTTAAGGGCATTAAGAGTGTATATAAAAAAAGAATATATAAATATATATAATATATATACACACATACACACACGTTACACACATTACATGTCCTCTAAGAAGTAAAGATCCTGTATTTAAAATATTCAGTACAATTATTTAAGTTTAAATTTTTTAATATCTGATAAACTGAGCCTGGGTCAGTGTCTGATCAACAACTGTTGTAAACGTCCGTTTTACTGCCAAGTTGGTATATAACCAGATACTGCAGAAAGAGAGGATTTATTTCTGACATGATCCTCACAACAGAGATTTCTATTTTAAGGCTTTCACACCGAGTCTGGTTTTAACATATGAAAAACAGGCACGTCAGAATTTGAAAATTAACGCATGTAAATGAATGGCGTCTTTCACATCCAGTCCGGCCAGGACCTTTACACGGACACGTGAATCCATCGTAGCACGCACTTCACGCCTGTACCTGCGTGCCCAAATTTCGGATAACTCAGCGCTTTTGGGTTGTGCACGACTAAAAAGAGGTTTTATTTATGTTCAGATTTAAATTATAAACTAAACACATACTTTGCGCTGCACAGCGGGGTGGTGTTCTCGGAGATGGAAGAACAGGTTTGACGGATGTCCACCTTTAGCTGTGACTTTACGGCCACATTGATTACAAATCGGATAACCATCCTGCGTTCGGCGGGTCTCTGAAATAGTCCCACACTGCTGATTTTAGTTTAGCCTTTTTTTAGGCGGACGGAGATTTGTTTAGTCTGATGCACTTTCTGCTGTTCTCACCGCGGAGCAGAGTTGCGCATGCGCGGGTGAGTTTCTCCGCTGGCTTGCGTTTTACCGGTAATAAGCAAACACACACGGTATGATAACCGTGCATTTTAATACCATGGTATACCGTGAAACCGGTTACCGCTGCAACCCTACTCTCCACCAATCACTCTGTGCCCAGTCACTCTCCACCTATCACTTTTCACCTTTCATGCTACACCCAGTCACTGCCCAGCCCATCACTCTCTACCCGTCACTCTCCACCAATCACTCTGTGCCCAGTCACTCTGTGCCCAGTCACTCTCCACCAGTCACTCTCCACCCCATCATGCTCCGCTTCGTCAGTCTCCACCCCCGCCACTCTCTGCCACTCTCCATTATATAAGAAAAACTTGTTATTTTGTAAACGTATAGATTCTTCAGGCTTTCAGTTAACAGCTGTGCTGAACTCATCAAGAGTTAATTACTTGAATTTCTTGTCTCTTAATAAAGTGTTTGAGAGCATCAGTTAAAGTAAAGTAGTGAAGAGGTAGAGTTACAGGTATACAGTGAATAGTGAATATTTGAGTAATTTCTAGAACGTTGACACTGTCCTCAAGTACAATCACAACAAAGACCATCAGAAATGTTACAATGATGAAACTGGCACTCATCAGGAAAGGAAGAGCGAGAGTTCCCTCTCTTGCCTTTTTGAATATGGTGAACGATATTATACCCTGTAATATGGTGCCATATCACCCACCCTTAATTATCACATCAGGGTTCTACTTTTTTACTGTTTTTATCAAAAGAAAAATTCACACTGTTCCCATTTCCCATTATATATCTACTAGATACAGATTATATCTGTACAGTATCATTTATTTTACTTTAATCCTGAATATATGGAGATATCTGAAGTGCATTATTCTTCATCATTGACTTCTGTTACAAATCTCATAAAATTCTTGTATTTTTTAAATATCTCAGTTTTTAGAGGTGTGCCATATCATATATATATATATATATATATATATATATATATATATATATATATATTTTTTTTTTTAATTCAGTATTTTTGTCATATCACCAAGAGTATCGTCATCTCGAAACTACATGTTTCGAGATACAACATGAAATATCGTGATGTTATTTATGGGCCATAAAGAATATTGCTGTGATTATTATGGTCTGGAGCGTGGCGGGTGGAGAGTGACGGGTTGAGAGTGGCGGGTGGAGAGTGACGGGTTGAGAGTGGCTGGTGGAGAGTTGCGGGGAACGGAAATTGAAGGGGAGCGACGGGGAGGAGAGTGAAGAGGTGGAGAGTGACGGTTGTGAGTGGCGGGTGAAGAGTGACAGAGGAAGAACGACGGAGTGGAGAGTGGCGAGGTGGAGAGTGACTGGTTTTACTTGGTGTATTTAGTAAAAGGAACAAGGAAGAAAATAGCTGTGATTAATATGGTCTGGAGCGTGGCGGGTGGAGGGTGGCGGGGTGGAGAGTGACGTCGCTCCCCTATTGCATAGTTCAAAGTTCACATCTTTATTTTAATGGATGTATTGAAATTCCTGCTGCATTATCATTGAGTTATTTGATTAATTGTTTATTTATTTAGTTTTATTTGTGGTGCAGAGTCTCATGTTCCGCTGTGTTTTCTCATTTTAGAGAGAATATTTTCTTTTTATGAAAAATAAACTCCCAGAATTCAATTTGTAAGAGAAAGTCAGCGGGGCGGAACACTAGAGATCAGGAAAGTGAAGACGAGCTGTGCGCGAGTGTGTGTGAGTTGTATGTAAGTGTCTCTTTCAATACAATAGAAGTGTGTGAATGGGGTGTTTGACCTTGATAAATGAAGAGACAGACCATAATAATCACAGCTGATTCCTTTAACCTTGTTCCTTTTATTAAATACATCAATCCAAGCCTGCCACTCCACCTGTCACACTGCACACAGTCACTGTCCAACTGTCACGCTCCACCCAGTCACTCTCCACCCCGCCACTCTCCACCCCGCCACTCTCCACCCCGCCACTCTCCACCCCGCCACTCTCCACCCCGCCACCCTCCACCCGCCACGCTCCAGACCATATTAATCACAGCTATTTTCTCTAACCTTGTTCCTTTTACTAAATACACCAAGTAAAACCAGTCACTCTCCACCTCGCCACTCTCCACTCGGTCGTTCTTCCTCTGTCACTCTTCACCCGCCACTCACAACCGTCACTCTCCACCTCTTCACTCTCCTCCCCGTCGCTCCCCTTCAATTTCCGTTCCCCGCAACTCTCCACCCGCCACTCTCAACCCGTCACTCTCCACCCGCCACGCTCCAGACCATAATTATCACAGCAATTTTCTTTAACCTTGTTCCTTTTATTAAATACAGCAATTCAAACCAGTCACTCTCCACCTCGCCACTCCGTCGTTCTTCCTCTGTCACTCTCTCCACCCGCCACTCACAACCTGTCACTCTCCACCTCTTCACTCTCCACCCTGTCGCTCCCCCATCTATCTCTGCCCCGTCACTCTACACCCGTCACTTTCTGCCCCTTCACTCTCCACCCCTGTCACTCTCCACCTGTCACTTTCCACTTGTCATGCTGCACACCATTACTGCCCAACTGTCATGCTACACCCAGTCACTGTCCAACCCATCACTCTCTACCCATCACTCTTCGCCCTGTCACTCTCCACCTCATTACTCTCTGCTCTGTCACTCTCCACCAATCACTCTGTGCCCAGTCACTCTGTGCCCAGTCACTCTCCATCTCGCCACTCTCCATCTCGCCACTCTCCATCTCGCCACTCTCCATCTCGCCACTCTCCACCTCCGTCACTCTCCACCTCCGTCACTCTCCACCTCCGTCACTCTCCACCTCCGTCACTCTCCACCCTTGTCACTCTTTGTTCTTCACTCTCCGCCCGTCACTGTCCACCCGCCACTCTCCAATCCGTTGCTCCCCATCACTCTCTGCACTGACTTGCATCGACTCTGTCTCACCATGTCTCTCTCTCTGTCTGTCTGTCTCTCTCTCTGTCTGTCTCTCAGTGACCGGCTGGCTCTGAGGCAGGTGCGGTCGATCCTGCAGCACCTGGGTTTGGTGAGCAGTACGTGTGAGGACAGTATCCTGGTGAAGGAAGTGTGCAGCGTTGTTTCTCGCAGAGCGGCTCAGCTGTGCGGCGCCGGACTCGCCGCCGTCGTCGACAAAATCCGGCAGAACCGGAACCTGGAGCAGCTCACCGTTACTGTGGGCGTCGACGGCACACTGTACAAGCTCCACCCACAGTACGTATCCTACAGCCCTGACCTTCACACTGACTATACACTGACTATACACTGACCTTCACACTGACCTTCACACTGACTATACACTGACCTTCACACTGACCTTCACACTGACTATACACTGACCTTCACACTGACTATACACTGACCTTCACACTGACCTTCAAACTGACCTCTATCTCGGTCTTTCACACTGACCTTCACACTGACTATACACTGACCTTCATACTGACCATACACTGACCTTCATACTGACTATACACTGACCTTCACACTGACCTTCACACTGACTATACACTGGCCTTCACAATGACCTTCATACTGACTATACACTGACCTTCACACTGACCTTCACACTGATCTTCATACTGACCTTCACACTGGCCTTCAAACTGACCTCTATCTCTGTCTTTCACACTGACCTTCACACTGACTATACACTGACCTTCTTCACACTGACCTTCACACTGACCTTCACACTGACCTTCACACTGACTATACAGTGACCTTCACACTGACTATACACTGACCTTCACACTGACCTTCACACTGTCTATACACTGACCTTCACACTGACTATACACTGACCTTCACACTGACCTCTATCTCCATGCTTCTCACTGATCTTCACAGTTTAGCTCATTATTCCACACTTTTGCTAAATAATCAGAATTTCAGAACAGCCTCTCCTGATTTGCTGTAAATAACTGCATCAGTGATCAGGATTAGAACGCTCTCGACACTAAATATAATCAGTTTATAATAAAAAGATTATTTAATTTCACACAGCTTTGCACACAAACTCTCTTTCAGATCATGCTGATTTTATTTGTTCTTTATTTTGTACTTTTTTTAACCCATGCAATAAATCAATTAATTATATTTCTGTAACTAATTACACTTCTGACATTGTATATATATATATATATATATATATATATATATATATATATATATATATACATTTGAAGTGCCTGATTCGTGCAATTTTTTTCTTTTTTTAATATACAGACAAGATTTCTCCCAAATTCCAAATACAAATATTGTCATTTAGAGCATTTATTTACAGAAAATGAAAAAAGAAACGGGTGAAATAACAAAAAAAAGGGTGCAGAGCTTTCAGACCTCAAATAATGCAAAGAAAACAAGTTCATATTCATAAAGAGATTTTAAGAGTTCAGAAATCAATATTTGTTGGAATAACCCTGGTGGTTTTTAATCACAGTTTTTTTCATGCATCTTGGCATCATGTTCTCCTCCACCAGTCTTACACACTGCTTTTGGATAACTTTATGCTGCTTTACTCCTGGTGTAAAAATTCAAGCAGTTCAGTTTGGTGGTTTGATGGTTTGTGATCATCCATCTTCCTCTTGATTATATTCCAGAGGTTTTTACTTTGATAAAATCAAAGAAACTCATCATTTTTAAGTGCTCTCTAATTTTTCCTAAAGTCAAATTTTGTATCTTTTTAATTTTTTTTTTTTTTTTGCAGTTTCTCCACCATCATGAGGGAAACGCTGAAGGATCTGGCGCCCCAGTGCGACGTCTCGCTCGTCCAATCAGAAGACGGCAGCGGGAAGGGCGCCGCCCTCATCACGGCCGTGGCCTGTCGGCTGAGAGACGCTAAGAAGTAGCTGCAGAGACTGACTGAAGGGATGGAATATAAAGGGAACGGAGGGAGAGGGAGAGAAAGGGAATGACTTGAAATCCGAAGGAAAAAAATTGTGCTTCCGGAGATTTCCGCTGTGCCACAAAAATCACTGATAATCGGTTTATTCGTCTGTGTGTGAGGGTCTGTCCGGCTACTGTCGCCTAATTTTACATCGTTTTTGGTTTGTTTTTTGTTTGTTTGTTTGTTTGTTTGCTGCTGAGCGAGAGGGTTATTTATATGGGTGATATAATGGGAAAGAATGATGGCTGCTGTTAAAAATGAAAAAAAAAAAATTGATGCTAATTTATTATGACTATATTGTGAAGTTTACTGTACCGACCGATGACTGTATACAAGCATGGTTGCCGTGGTTTTATTCCCTTTCCTTCTATAGAAATTAAGCCAAAATTAAAGTCCCCCAGGTTGTTAAATTTGCAATTAGAGTTACTGAGCGCAGAGAAGTAGAGAAGAGAGGCGGAGTCAGGTTCACTTTGTATTTTATTTTTATTTGGTGTGATTGTCTCAGACTGCCTTCATTGAGCTTACAGGTTTACAGTTTTAGTGCAGTTCATATATTTTACTACCAAACCATATACCAAATTTTTCATACTATAAGGCGGATTTTATGCGACACTATATAAGGAACTTCTAGTTCAGCAGGTTTTGCCGCTGGGTGGTGGTGGGGTGGTAGCTAAGTAAGCTAAGCTAAGTAAACAAAACTGTAATAAACTCAAACAAGCACTGGATGTTAATCTACACACATGTCTCTCTTAAAAACTGTTTATTTGAGTGAGTAAAGCACTTCTGTTTATTTTACAGTAAACTTAGGCTGCCAAATTTCTCCAGAACTAAGGCTGGAGCATTAGCGGCTAACCGCTCCTGCAAGTGCTAGCCGGGGTTAGGAGCAAGCTACAGGCTGTTAGTACTCCCCTCTGAATGGGGAACTAGCAGTTAGCAGCTAATGCTAATCCTAATCCTGTTCCAGCAGTGCTAGCCAGGGTTAGCAGCAAGCTACAGGCCAATATACTCACCTCTGAATGGTGAAAGAGCTAACTAGCGCTTAGAGTGGTTAGCGGCTAATGCTAATGCTGCAAATTACAGTACTGGAACTACAGCTCTGTTTACTTTGTTTACTCAATTTACTCTATTTACAGCTGAGACAAGCCAAAGCTACTATGCCTAGCTTTAGCCCCCGATCTGCTGTGAGGAAATTAATAAAAGAAGAAAAAATTAACGTATTAAATTTTATTTCCATCTCGATAAAGAAAAAAGCTGTAAATATGACAAACATTGACTACCAAGGCTAAGATACTCAAATACTAACAACCAAGACCAGTTAATTTATCACTAAATCTATTTATGCTAATGTTAGCTTGTGGGCTAATTAACAGCCAGTTAACATTAGATCACATTAGGCTATTAGCTAGTTAGCATTAGCATCAACAACAACAAACAACAAGATATTTCGAGTAGCAACTCAATTCAAATCTACTACTCAACTGGCTAGAGTTAATCACGTCATATATTCCCTAAGTGTAGCCCCGCCTCCCTCTTACGATAATATAGCAGAATAAATATGTTTTATTTCTAAATATGATTTCTGTGGGAAATATTAATATATTAGCACTGAGAAAGCTAACTGTTGGAATTGTTGAAACACAGTTGGGGAAATGGGCGGGGCTGTTTTGTCATTAAAATTTATGAAGATGGGTGGAGCTACCCATGGTAATACTGCAACCAGCCAGCAGAGGCGCTAGACCTGTCCATGATTTTATACAGTCATTGGTACTGAAACAAGAGCCACAAGAGGATTTGTTTAGTGTGTATGTGTGTATGTGTGTGTGTGTGTGTAGGAGTGTGTGTGTGTGTGTGTGTGTGTGTGATGCAGGTGTCATGGCTGACCAGTTCTCCAGACGAGCTTTGGCCGCTTTTCCACTGCAGGTTCTGAACAGCTTGGTCCAGGTTGAGCTAAGCACCAAAACCGCTCGGTGGGAGGAGTTAATGACTGAGGGATCTGCTGATTGGCTAGCTGGGCCTTCCTAACACTGCGGAAGGCCAGTTGCAAGCGTGCTAACACTGTGGTAGTGATGCTTGATGTCAACGGTAGACGGTGTGCTTTTGCTATGGTTACGATATTGGATAAGGTTGGTTGCGATGTGATGAGGCTGGTAGCCAGCGTGCTAACACAATGGTAGTGATATAGAATGAGGTTGGAAGCCAGCGTGCTAACACTGTGGTAGTGATGTAGAATGAGGCCGGTAGCCAGCGTGCTAACACTGTGGTAGTAATGCTGGACGATACCAGTAGCCAGCGTGCTATTGCTTTGGTTGCGATGTTTGATGAGGCTGGTAGCCAGCGTGCTAACACTGCGGTAGTGATGTAGAATGAGGCCGGTAGCTAGCACTTTAAGCCTGTGGTAGCGATGCTGGACAACACTGGTAGCCAGCATGCTAGCATGCTAACTTGAAATCAGGTAGAGATAGTAATGTAGAATGAGGCTGGTAGTCAGCGTGCTAACACTGTGATCGTGATGCTCGACAACACCTGTAGCTGTCACACTATTGCTACGGTTACGGATAAGGTTGCCAGCGTGCTAACACTGAGGTAGCGATGTTTGATGAGGCTGGTAGCAGCATGCTAACACTGAGTTAGCGATGTAGAATGAGTCCTGTAGCCAGCGTGCTAACAGTGAGGTTGTGAAGTGGGACACGGCCTATAGCTAGTGTGCTAACACTGTGGTAGTGATGTAGCGTGCTAACTCTGGTGCTAACCAGAAGCCAGCCTGCTATTGCTATGGTTACGATGTTGGATAAGGTCAGTAGTGATGTGTGATGAGGCTGGTAGCCAGATGATAGCACTGTTGTAGAGATGTAGAATGAGGCCGGTAGCCAGCGTGCTAACACTTTGCTATCGATGGTGGACAACACCAGCGCTACTGCTACGGTTACGATGTTGGATAAGGTCGGTAGTGTTGTGTAATGAGGCTGGTAGCCAGCGTGCTAACACTGTGGTAGTGATGTAGGATGAGGCTGGTAGTCAGCACGCTAATACTGGATGACACCTGTAGCCGGAATGCTAGCATGCTAACTTGCTAACTTGAAATCAGGTCTGTTTAGCAACACAGTGAATTGAAAAAGAAACCAGAACCACGCTGACGGGTCAGAACCGGGACAGAACCGTACTGTACTGTGGAAAAGTGGCCACTGCGTCTGGATTAGCAGAACACCATTAACTCTTAAAAACCCAGTGAAGCTTCCAGAACTTTTTACTCAACAGTTACTGAATTATGAATTAAAGTTACTGAATATATATAAAGTTATGTGATAACAGATTAATAATCCTGAGTAAAAGCTGATGTCAGTATTCTCCCGCTGGAGCTCCATCATCTCCTGATCTTCACCCTCCAGAGTGTTGATGTTTATTTAATCTGATTACAGCAATAATAAAGAATTCTGAACTCTTCTCAGTCTGGATCCGTCACTCTAGAACATCTCAGAACCAATTTACCCTGAGAACCGTACATTTATCATTCAACATTTATATACTAAATATGTTGTTAAATTTTGTTGATTTAGCACACAGTATACAGGGTTAATGTATGAGTTAAGACTGCTTTAAGTTAAGGTTAAGGGTTAAGGTTTGGATCAGATATGGAGGATATGGTTTGGGTTAAGTTTTGGGTTAGCTTAGTTAGTTTAGGTAAGATTAGGGTTTGGTTGAGTTGAGAATGTTAGTTGAGGATTTAGATTATGTTTTAGGATGTTAAGTTGTGAATAAGATTTGGGTTAAGGTTTGGATAAGATGTTAAGGATAAGGTTTTGATTAAATGTTGATTTGAGGATAAAGATTGGGTTTAGATTAGGCTTTATGTTGAGTGGATTAGATGTTGAGTTGAGGATAAAATTTGGATTAAATGTTGAGTTGAGGATAAGGTTTGGATTAAATGTTGAGTTGAGGATAAAATTTGGATTAAATGTTGAGTTGAGGATAAGGTTTGGATTAGATGTTGAGTTGAGGATAAGGTTTGGATTAGATGTTGAGTTGAGGATAAAATTTGGATTAAATGTTGAGTTGAGGATAAGGTTTGGATTAGATGTTGAGTTGAGGATAAGGTTTGGATTAAATGTTGAGTTGAGGATAAGGTTTGGATTAAATGTTGAGTTGAGGATAAGGTTTGGATCAGATGTTGAGTTGAGGATAAGGTTTGGATCAGATGTTGAGTTGAGGATAAGGTTTGGATTAAATGTTGAGTTGAGGATAAGGTTTGGATTAAATGTTGAGTTGAGGATAAGGTTTGGATTAAATGTTGAGTTGAGGATAAGGTTTGGATTAGATGTTGAGTTGAGGATAAGGTTTGGATTAAATGTTGAGTTGAGGATAAGGTTTGGATTAAATGTTGAGTTGAGGATAAGGTTTGGATTAAATGTTGAGTTGAGGATAAGGTTTGGATCAGATGTTGAGTTGAGGATAAGGTTTGGATTAGATGTTGAGTTGAGGATAAGGTTTGGATTAGAAGTTGAGTTGAGGATAAAATTTGGATTAAATGTTGAGTTGAGGATAAGGTTTGGATTAAATGTTGAGTTGAGGATAAGGTTTGGATTAGATGTTGAGTTGAGGATAAGGTTTGGATTAAATGTTGAGTTGAGGATAAGGTTTGGATCAGATGTTGAGTTGAGGATAAGGTTTGGATTAGAAGTTGAATTGAGGATAAAATTTGGATCAGATGTTGAGTTGAGGATAAGGTTTGGATTAGATGTTGAGTTGAGGATAAGGTTTGGATTAGAAGTTGAGTTGAGGATAAGGTTTGGGTTACATGTTGAGTTGAGGATAAGGTTTGTATTAAGGTTTGGATTAGATGTTGAGTTGAGGATAAGGTTTGTATTAAGGTTTGGATTAAATGTTGAGTTGAGGATAAGGTTTGGATTAAATGTTGAGTTGAGGATAAGGTTTGGATTAGATGTTGAGTTGAGGATAAAATTTGGATTAAATGTTGAGTTGAGGATAAGGTTTGGATTAGATGTTGAGTTGAGGATAAAATTTGGATTAAATGTTGAGTTGAGGATAAGGTTTGGATTAGATGTTGAGTTGAGGATAAGGTTTGGATTAGATGTTGAGTTGAGGATAAAATTTGGATTAAATGTTGAGTTGAGGATAAGGTTTGGATTAGATGTTGAGTTGAGGATAAGGTTTGGATTAAATGTTGAGTTGAGGATAAGGTTTGGATTAAATGTTGAGTTGAGGATAAGGTTTGGATCAGATGTTGAGTTGAGGATAAGGTTTGGATCAGATGTTGAGTTGAGGATAAGGTTTGGATTAAATGTTGAGTTGAGGATAAGGTTTGGATTAAATGTTGAGTTGAGGATAAGGTTTGGATTAAATGTTGAGTTGAGGATAAGGTTTGGATTAGATGTTGAGTTGAGGATAAGGTTTGGATTAAATGTTGAGTTGAGGATAAGGTTTGGATTAAATGTTGAGTTGAGGATAAGGTTTGGATTAAATGTTGAGTTGAGGATAAGGTTTGGATCAGATGTTGAGTTGAGGATAAGGTTTGGATTAGATGTTGAGTTGAGGATAAGGTTTGGATTAGAAGTTGAGTTGAGGATAAAATTTGGATTAAATGTTGAGTTGAGGATAAGGTTTGGATTAAATGTTGAGTTGAGGATAAGGTTTGGATTAGATGTTGAGTTGAGGATAAGGTTTGGATTAAATGTTGAGTTGAGGATAAGGTTTGGATTAAATGTTGAGTTGAGGATAAGGTTTGGATCAGATGTTGAGTTGAGGATAAGGTTTGGATTAGAAGTTGAATTGAGGATAAAATTTGGATCAGATGTTGAGTTGAGGATAAGGTTTGGATTAGATGTTGAGTTGAGGATAAGGTTTGGATTAGAAGTTGAGTTGAGGATAAGGTTTGGGTTACATGTTGAGTTGAGGATAAGGTTTGTATTAAGGTTTGGATTAGATGTTGAGTTGAGGATAAGGTTTGGATTAAATGTTGAGTTGAGGATAAGGTTTGGATTAAATGTTGAGTTGAGGATAAGGTTTGGATTAGATGTTGAGTTGAGGATAAGGTTTGGATTAGATGTTGAGTTGAGGATAAGGTTTGGATTAGATGTTGAGTTGAGGATAAGGTTTGGATTAGATGTTGAGTTGAGGATAAGGTTTGTATTAAGGTTTGGATTAAATGTTGAGTTGAGGATAAGGTTTGGATTAGATGTTGAGTTGAGGATAAGGTTTGGATTAGATGTTGAGTTGAGGATAAGGTTTGGATTAGATGTTGAGTTGAGGATAAGGTTTGGATTAGATGTTGAGTTGAGGATAAGGTTTGTATTAAGGTTTGGATTAAATGTTGAGTTGAGGATAAGGTTTGGATTAGATGTTGAGTTGAGGATAAGGTTTGGATTAGATGTTGAGTTGAGGATAAAATTTGGATTAAATGTTGAGTTGAGGATAAGGTTTGGATTAGATGTTGAGTTGAGGATAAGGTTTGGATTAGATGTTGAGTTGAGGATAAAATTTGGATTAAATGTTGAGTTGAGGATAAGGTTTGGATTAGATGTTGAGTTGAGGATAAAATTTGGATTAAATGTTGAGTTGAGGATAAAATTTGGATCAGATGTTGAGTTGAGGATAAGGTTTGGATTAAATGTTGAGTTGAGGATAAGGTTTGGATTAAATGTTAAATTGAGGATAAGGTTTGGATTAAATGTTGAGTTGAGGATAAGGTTTGGATCAGATGTTGAGTTGAGGATAAGGTTTGGATTAGAAGTTGAATTGAGGATAAAATTTGGATCAGATGTTGAGTTGAGGATAAGGTTTGGATTAGATGTTGAGTTGAGGATAAGGTTTGGATTAGATGTTGAGTTGAGGATAAGGTTTGGATTAGATGTTGAGTTGAGGATAAAATTTGGATTAAATGTTGAGTTGAGGATAAAATTTGGATCAGATGTTGAGTTGAGGATAAGGTTTGAGTTACATGTTGAGTTGAGGATAAGGTTTGGATTAAATGTTGAGTTGAGGATAAGGTTTGGATCAGATGTTGAGTTGAGGATAAGGTTTGTATTAAGGTTTGGATTAAATGTTGAGTTGAGGATAAGGTTTGTATTAAGGTTTGGATTAGATGTTGAGTTGAGGATAAGGTTTGGATTAGATGTTGAGTTGAGGATAAGGTTTGGATTAGATGTTGAGTTGAGGATAAAGTTTGGATTAGATGTTGAGTTGAGGATAAGGTTTGGATTAAGGTTTGGATTAAATGTTGAGTTGAGGATAAGGTTTGGATTAAGGTTTGGATTAAATGTTGAGTTGAGGATAAGGTTTGGATTAGATGTTGAGTTGAGGATAAGGTTTGGATTAAATGTTGAGTTGAGGATAAGGTTTGGATTAAATGTTGAGTTGAGGATAAGGTTTGGATTAAAGGTTGAGTTGAGGATAAGGTTTGGATTAGATGTTGAGTTGAGGATAAGGTTTGTATTAAGGTTTGGATTAAATGTTGAGTTGAGGATAAGGTTTTGATTAGATGTTGAGTTGAGGATAAGGTTTGGATTAGATGTTGAGTTGAGGATAAGGTTTGGATTAAAGGTTGAGTTGAGGATAAGGTTTGGATTAGATGTTGAGTTGAGGATAAGGTTTGTATTAAGGTTTGGATTAAATGTTGAGTTGAGGATAAGGTTTGGATCAGATGTTGAGTTGAGGATAAGGTTTGGATTAGATGTTGAGTTGAGGATAAGGTTTGGATTAAATGTTGAGTTGAGGATAAGGTTTGTATTAAGGTTTGGATTAAATGTTGAGTTGAGGATAAGGTTTGGATTAGATGTTGAGTTGAGGATAAGGTTTGGATTAGATGTTGAGTTGAGGATAAGGTTTGGATTAGATGTTGAGTTGAGGATAAGGTTTGGATTAGATGTTGAGTTGAGGATAAGGTTTGTATTAAGGTTTGGATTAGATGTTGAGTTGAGGATAAGGTTTGGATTAGATGTTGAGTTGAGGATAAGGTTTGGATCAGATGTTGAGTTGAGGATAAGGTTTGGATCTGGTTTACTGGTTTACAGGTTCTGCTATTTTGCTTTAGACTAAATAAAAAGTTTCAGGATCAGAGTTGAGAGTGGGATGATGGATCAGGTGCTGATATGATATGATGATGTTTTATTCACAGTTTTATTAATATCTGTGTCTGTAATGATGGTGAGATATGAGTGTGAGGAATCTTCACCTGGTGTAGAGGATCTTCACACTCGTCTCCATTATCTTCTGTGCATTTCACCTTTATTTTTAGGAGTGTGGGAATTTAATACAGCTCAGTCTGAAGCTGTTCTGAAGAGCTGAGGGAGGCTAAAGTGATACGAGTGTAACCTGAGCACCTTTAGCCGCCGGCGCTACTTATTAATGAATGGAAATATGAGTGGAGATTTTGCACTTTATCAATTATTCATCTCTCCTAAGAGTTCAACAGATTTCCTAGAACATGAAGACCTTCATTACTGAAAAACTGCAGATCTTCTGTCTGAAATCTGATTGGATCAGCTGTAGGACCCTGAACCAACCAACTCTGAACCAAACTGAACTGCTTGAATTTTTGCACCAGGAGTAAAGCAGCATAAAGTTATCCAAAAGCAGTGTGTAAGACTGGTGGAGGAGAACATGATGCCAAGATGCATAAAAAAAACTGTGATTAAAAACCAACCAGGATTATTCCACCAAATATTGATTATTTCTGAACTCTTAAAACTTTATGAATATGAACTTGTTTTCTTTGCATTATTTGAGGTCTGAAAGTTCTGCATCTTTTTTGTTATTTCAGTCATTTCTCATTTTCTGTAAATAAATGCTCTAAATGAGAATATTTTTATTTGGAATTTGGGAGAAATGTTGTCTGTAGTTTACAAAATAAAACAACAATGTTCATTTTACTCAAACATAAACCTATAAATAGCAAAATCAGAGAAACTGATTCAGAAACTGAAGTAAACTCTTAATTTTTTCCAGAGCTGTAGAATTTAATGTGTCTTGCAAAAGTATTCATGCCCTTAGATGTTTTTTCCAAATTTTGTCTCCTTACAACCACAAACAGAAATGTATTTTATTGAGAATTTTTTAAAGAGATTTTTTAAAACCGTGCATCATTTAAATTCCTCTTCACGATTGTGTGCTATTTTGTGTTAATTTAAAATGGACAGTTTCTCTGATTTTGCTATTTATAGGTTTATGTTTGAGTAAAATGAACATTGTTGTTTTATTCTATAAACTACAGACAACATTTCTCCCAAATTCCAAATAAAAATATTCTCATTTAGAGCATTTATTTACAGAAAATGAGAAATGTCTGAAATAACAAAAAAGATGCAGAACTTTCAGACCTCAAATAATGCAAAGAAAACAAGTTCATATTCATAAAGTTTTAAGAGTTCAGAAATAATCAATATTTGGTGGAATAACCCTGGTTGGTTTTTAATCACAGTTTTTTTCATGCATCTTGGCATCATGTTCTCCTCCACCAGTCTTACACACTGCTTTTGGATAACTTTATGCTGCTTTACTCCTGGTGCAAAAATTCAAGCAGTTCAGTTTGGTGGTTTGATGGCTTGTGATCATCCATCTTCTTCTTGATTATATTCCAGAGGTTTTCAATTTGGTCAAATCAAAGAAACTCATCATTTTTAAGTGATCTCTTATTTTTTATACAGAGCTGTATATGAAAAAGATAAGATAAACATCATATCTGGTTAGAAAATCCTAATTTTCTTTTTAATTTTACCTGCTGTTTTATTTTTGCTTTAGCAGTAGAGAAACACATTCCAGTGCTGTATTGAGAAAATATTACAATCATAATTAACTCATAATCTAAAAAATAAGTAAGAAAAGAGAGGAATGTTGTAAAAATGAGCAATAATTAAATAGCTCTGATGCTCCATCAGCGAAAACATGAAAAGCTTTTCACCTGCAGCAACTTCAAAAGCTCCAGTGATTTAATTAACTCAGAAACACTTTGATATTAAATAAGAGATCAGTATTTAAATTAGTCTCTTCCTCCAAAACAGAAACTTTACAGGAGAGAGAAAAAACCTTCGAAACTTTCAATGGAAGTCGATGTAAAAAGAGTTTATTTCAGGTCATTTCTAAGCATTTCTATTGGTTCTTTCATCAAGACATTTTGGCACAGAGTAAAGCAGAGTTTGTCTGTTTAAATGATGTAATAAACTAAAAATCGACAAAAATTTTGATTTTGTTTTTAATTGGACAGCGACTTTATACAGTACCCTATATAACTAAAAGTATTGGGACACCAACTAATTTATTTACAGTTTCTTCTAAAATTAAGGGTTTAAATAGAGTTTATACTTGTTTTTGTTGGAGTAACTGTCTCTACTGTACAGAAAAGACTTTCTACTAGAACAACAAGCAAAAAGTGAGAGCTTTAACTGAATAATGAACTTAAGGTTTAAGAGGTAAATGCTAATTACTGTACTATTTCATTTTGCTTTCAGTTTGGACAGTTTTTATTGGTCTATTCATTATGAAATGCATTTTTTGCAGAAAGTGAAAACTGGAAATTTGATTGATAAAAGTAAAAAAATATATATTATATATATATAATATATAATTTGCTTAATTATTCAAGAATAACTAAGCATTTTAATGGTTTTATTTGACCTTCTGTATTGTATTCTCATTTATAAGCAATTCGTTATGAAAAGGCACATTAACCACGTACAGCTCATCTTATATAAGTCATATATAATAAGAGTAATTGTTTTGCCATTTAAACGTATTTATTGCAGATGAACCCTGTGAGGACGGGTAGTGCAGTTCCACGTCTCTGCAGGACGTTTTTCTGTATTTCTAAAGCTTCCTCTCACGTGGAGCTCAGCTTAGAGAGATTCCTGCAGCACTGACACTTTTCACTTTCAATTTTCTGGGCTTTGTCGTGCCCTTGAGCTCAGACCTCTGAGTGGCAGAGTGTTTTTTTTAAAGAGGTTTTGGTCTCTTTTTGCTTTAAAAAGCAGCTGATTTATCTTATTTTGTGTCTTTAAATGCCTGTTTTATGCTGCAAATGCATGCGATTATCAAGTGAGATTAAATGCAATTGCAGATCTTATCAGTGGCTTTGTTACTACTGCAGTTCTTCACCTGTAAAACCTCCTCTTCCTCTAATTCTAATTCTAATTCTCTTCTCTGCTAAAACTGAGACAGTACAGATACAGAAGTCGGTGAGTATTGTTTCCTACACCAGGAAGACGTCTGGCTGACCCACATGGAAACAGCAGCTTTAGTCCCATTACAAAAATGACTTAGAAGACTTCAGACAACTAAAAAATTATCACATTTTTCATTTCCTTGCATGCATGTGTTCACCCGTCTCATAGAAAAAAGGACAATTGGAAATTTTAGAAAAACTGTATCTAAAGAAAACATGGTTAAACGATTCATGAAGACCTTGATCTTTTTTTTTAAAGATATATTACAAAGTTTTTTGTTAATCATAAAGTATCTTGAGATTTTAACACAACAGGAGTAAGTATTAAGTATTCAGACAATATGAAAAATGTATAAAATTAATAAAAAACTCTGGTTTTAGTCTCTTTCTGCTTTAAAAAGCAGCTGATTTGTCTTATTTAGTGCTTTAAATGCCTGTTTTATGCTGCAAATGCATGTGATTATCAAGGGATATTGAATGCAATTGCAGATCTTATTAGTGGTTTTATTACTACTGCAGTTCTTCACCTGTTAAAACCTCCTCTAATTCTAATTCTAATTCTCTTCTCTGCTAAAACTGAGAAATTACAGATACAGAAGCGAGAGAGCGGTGAGTGCTGTTTCCTACACCTTCAAAAAACTGCTACAGGAAGACGTCTGGCTGAGCCTTTAGCTCTTTAGATTAACATGATTAAGGACTGAGTCTCATTACAAAATGACTTAGAAGACCTCAGACAACTAAAAAAATATATATCATTTTTCATTTCCTTGCATGCATGTGTTCACCCTGTCATAGAAAAAAAAAAGAAAATTGGAGTGGAGTTTTATGTACTTAACAAAAAAATAAGCTGAAATAACTGAAAACATGTTTTATATTTTATTCTTGTTTCTGCAAAATAGCCCCCCTTTGCTCTGATTACTGCTTTGCACACTCTTGGCATCATTCTCTCAATGAGCTTTAAGAGGTGGCCACCTGAAATGAAAAAAAAAAAAGTTTTCCAACAGTCTTGAAGGAAGGAAGGAGTTCCCAGAGGTGTTTATTAGCACTTGTTGCTCCTTTGCCTTCTTCACTCTGTGCTCCAGCTCACCCCAAACCTAAATCTGGATTGGGTTCAGGTCCGGTGACTGTGGAGGACAGCTCATTTGTTTTTTGTTAAGTACATAAAACTCCACATGTGTTCATTCATAGTTTTGATGCTTCAATCTACAATGGAAATATCAGTCATGAAAATAAAGAAAACGCATTGAAAAAGAGAAGATGTGTCCAAACTCGTTTCAATTGTTTCAACAGTTTTCCCCCAAATATGTCTCCTTCATGCTTTCATAAAGTTGCAGTGAACTTCTTTGTGCAGTGAATTTCTTTTCGTGAATGAAAGTATTTTTATAATAATTTGTTTGTCCACATTCAGTCAAACTTTCAGTCCGATTCTTCTCGATTATTATAAATGATATTATATAAAGTATGAAAGGCAGTTCTCTCCAGTTCTCTCCAGCTGTTCTGCATGCTGCCGCTGGTTCGTGACTCTTTTGATAAAGTGACGGCCGTGGGAGATCTGGCGGCACGCTGAGAGGGATAAGCGTTGGGCGGCTGATGAATGGCGTCTCGCGGACACGTGAACAAGGTCTGGAGGTCACGTCCCGCTGGACTCATTGTGAGCGGCGCTAATTTTCTCCTCCACATCAATCTCTTGTTCTGATCCACGTCAATGACCCCCGGCGGCGGGATAAAGAGACGGCGCCGCCGGGCCGGGCGGGTCACGGCGGCGGCTTTGATGGACTTTTCTGAATCGGGCGACCCTCCAGGCGCAAAGCGAGAGAATGGAAGTTTCCTGGGAACCTGCCACTCAACTGTACCGCTCGGCTGGACTGTTCCTGTAGCCGGCGGTTCATTTCTACTCCAGAATCGGAGGGTCAGGGACGGTAAACGCTGGGGAACGTTGTTTCAGCCAGGCGCTTCGACTCAGTCAGTGGATCGATTCTGTTTCAGTCGTTGGTAGAGTCCCTCGCCACCCTCCTAACCTCAGTCCCTTCTTTCTTACTCCTTTATTTCTCTATTCCAATTATTCCCACTATTTGTCCTTCAAATTACAGGGGTTGGAGAATGAAACTGAAACACCTGTCATCATTTTAGTGTGGGATTTAAGGTTTCATGTCTAAATTGGAGCAGCCTGGTGTTCAATCTTCATTAATTGCACATTATTGCACCAGTAAGAGCTGTAAGAGTGTGAAGGTTCAATTAGCAGGGTAAGAGCACAGTTCTGCTCTAAATATTACAATGCACACAACATTATGGGAGACATACCAGAGTTCAAAAGAGGACAAATTGTTGGTGCACGTCTTGCTGGAGCATCTGTGACCAAGACAGCAAGTCTTTGTGATGCATCAAGAGCCACGGTATCCAGGGTAATGTCAGCATACCACAAAGAAGTACCAACCACATCCAACAGGATTAACTGTGGACGCTGTAAGAGGAAGCTGTCTGAAAGGGATGTTCGGGTGCTAACCCGGATTGTATCCAAAAAACATAAAACCAAAATAAATAATTGTGCTCTAAAACCAGGTGTTTCAGTTTCATTGCCCAACCCCTGTATACTGTATGTCCGCTGATGCTTACACACCTCATTATTTGTAAGTTGCTTTGGATAAAGCAGAAGAATGTTTATTGGAGAGTGTTTATTGAGTATCATATGTTTGAATGTTGGTATTTTGTTTAAAAATGTCAAGAACAGGGTTGAAGAATTTGGAGTTTTAAAGTTTGTAGGAGAATATTGGTGTTTCTTTGGAATAGTATTTGGAGAATGTTGGTGTTTTTGGGAATAAAGTTTTTAGAGACTAATGACGTTAGAGGATATAAATGTTTTTTTTGGAATGATGTTTGGTAACACTTTACTTTTTACACTTTCTGTTTTATGGTCTTGTTGATGCTCAGCTGGCATTCAACTAACATTCAACTGAATGTCTATTAAACGCAACTTAACCCTAGATTGACTAAACTCTAACTCTAAACCCAATCTTAAAATGTTAAGATTAGAGTTTGAGTTAGAGTTGGATGTAGGGTTACCTTTAATAGAGAGTTATTTACTTTCAGCTTTCAGTTTTTTTTTGCATTTAATAGACATGGAACTGAATGTTAGTTAAATGTCAGTTGAGCATCAATATGGCCATCAGATGGATAATTCGTGTTAACTAAAGTGTTAACTAAAATTTATTCATAAATAATCTCAGAAAGAGTCTAGCAAGAGTCTTGCAAAATAGTAGCCCTGTAAGATCCCCAGTCTCAACAAAATCTTAGACTGTCTTTCAGACTGGTTTCAGATTTTAGTCTATTAAAAGTCTTGTTTTTTTTTTGTCTTTTTGACGTAGTCATCCCAGTGAGCATTTCATCCATCAGTAATAATCTCCAGCGTGGCCAATCAGAACTAAGCCATGTTCTGTCTGCATGAAGCCACACTGAGAACCAACCGACTCAGAGGGAATGACTGTTCCTGGAGCTTCAGCAGAGAGGAACAGATCATATCACTGAATCTTTAGAAGGACTCGATTGAAGTGTCCTCTCGTCCACTTTTGAGCTTCACTTACGAAGGATCACTTGGGAAAGAGATAATTGAGTAGCTGTTCTTCAGTAGAACATATGATATGATGCCTAGACTGGAGCAGGAAAAAAAGTGGAACTGCAAAAGAAAGTGGAACTGGAACTGGAAGAAAAAGTGGAAGTGGAAAAGAAAGTGGAACTGGAAGAAAACGTTGAAGTGGAGCTGGAAGAAAAAGTGGAACTGGATGAGAAAGTGGAACTGGAACTGGAAAAGAAAGTGAAACTGGAACTTGAAGAAAAAGTGGAAGTGGAGCTGGAAAAAAAGTGGAACTGGATGAGAAAGTGGAACTGGAACTGGAAAAGAAAGTGGAACTGGAACTGGAAGAAAAAGTGGAACTGGGTAAGAAAGTGGAACTGGAACTGGATGAAAAAGTGGAACTGGAAAAGAAAGTGGAACTGGAACTGGAAGAAAAAGTGGAACTGGATAAGAAAGTGGAACTGGAACTGGATGAAAAAGTGGAAGTGGAGCTAGAAGAAAAAGTGGAACTGGATGAGAAAGTGGAACTGGAGCAGGAAGAAAAAGTGGAACTGGGTAAGAAAGTGGAACTGGAACTGGATGAAAAAGTGGAACTGGAAAAGAAAGTGGAACTGGAACTGGAAGAAAAAGTGGAACTGGATAAGAAAGTGGAACTGGAACTGGATGAAAAAGTGGAAGTGGAGCTAGAAGAAAAAGTGGAACTGGATGAGAAAGTGGAACTGGAGCAGGAAGAAAAAGTGGAACTGGATAAGAAAGTGGAACTGGAACTGGATGAAAAAGTGGAAGTGGAGCTAGAAGAAAAAGTGGAACTGGATGAGAAAGTGGAACTGGAGCAGGAAGAAAAAGTGGAACTGGATAAGAAAGTGGAACTGGAACTAGAAAAGAAAGTGGAACTGGAACTTGAAGAAAAAGTGGAACTGGATCTCGACCTGGAGTTTGGCAAAAACTTCATGATAACATCCCGCCAAAAAAAAAAGGTTGGCAAGGGGGTGAGATTTGGTGGCTTGGTGGTAAGGTGTTGACTCACATGCAGGAGGTTGTTGGTTCAAGGCTGTGGGTGGTGGTGGTGAGGATGATGATGATGATGATGAGTGGAGGTGAGCAGCCGATGGGAAGTACAAGCTGTGGTCTTCCTTAACAATGAAGTCTCCACCTGTGGTTGTTAGTTTTCTCCCCACGGGCCTTTATATTTAAAAACTAAGTCAAACCTTTAGTTTTGGGCCCCCTGATCATCCTGATCAGTGCTTGAACCAACAACCTTCAGATCATGGAGGCATGGCATCTACCACTGAACCACAGGATCCTGCATTTAAAGAGCCTTTTTGGAGCATCTGTCTCATAGATCTTTTTTTTTGTGAAGCTAATACTTAACATTTAAAAATTTCTGAATTAAACAGGACTTGAACCTTCTACCTTATATATATATATTCAACAACAAGCATGCAAGTGGGTCCTGGTGGTCATGTGGTATAATCACAGCCTACTTTATTTTGTGTTTTCTCGAGTATGTGTCTTTAGAATCTGTTGGTGATAAGAGAAAGCATTAAAGTTTGTGTGTTAATCAGTTAATCTTGAACCCTCAACCTTCTGCTTGGCGAGGCTGAGATTCTACCACTTGGCCACCCGGATTCACTTGTGATTTTGTTAGAATGTTGTTTTTAAAGAATATTGTGAATTTTGAAATATTGGTTGGTATATTGGTATATTGGTTAAAATAGTCTCTTTAGGGCTTGAACCAACAACCTTCAGACCAGGCAGTCATGGCATCTACCAGTGAGCCACAGGATCCCATCTTTGGTATGTGTCTTTTTTTTTGTGAATACTTGTTATGCTAAGAGAACACTTTAAAGTTTATAAACTAAACAGGACTTGAACCCACAACCTTCTGTTTGCTAAAGTTGAGCTTTTACCACTAGGCTACCAGGAGACACTTGACTTTCTGATAAAATGTTGTAGCATGTTCTACCATTTGGTAAAATAAACTTGATAATTAAATGGGACTTGAACCACAACCTCCTGGTTTGCGGAAGTAGAGCTCATACCATTGAGTGTTTTTCACAGAAAAAAATAGAAAATGGTTTGTTATAGAATACGTGTTTTTTGGATAGAATTTTCTGTGATCAAACATTAGTGGATCCATGACCAGAGTATCCTGATCAGTGCTTGAACTAATGACCTCCTGATCACAGAGGCATTGAGTCTAGCAGTGAGCGACAGGATCTTACTTCTGTTGTATGTTGTTTTTGGAGGGTGTATTTGGGTATTAACTTTTTAACACTTTTTAACAAAACTCTGCAAGCTGCAAATGCTTACATCTTTCCTTCTGGATATCAGTTCTAAGACTTTTTGTTTTTCATATATTTGCAAGACAGAGTTATATTTATTAGAATTTCCTGAAGTTTTATTTTTGAGTACAGAGTCTGTGTTTATTTCTATTTAATTGAGAAGGAGAAGACACAAATATATATTTACATAAAATATAAATGGATGGGGAACACCTGACTCCACTTGATTAATCAGTTTTCCCAGTCCTTAAACAGTCGAGCAGGTGTGAGCCGCTGCTTCGCCGTAGAGTCGGTAATCAGACTGGTTTTTATGTGCAGAACCAAGTAGCTTAGATCAGTGAAACTGTTGTCTGATGTTTTATTCATGAGGCTGAAATCTGATTGACTGTGTATGATCACCTATTCATGCACACGCTAGAGTTATTATCCTACTGTGCATTGCTTCATGCATCATTTATCGTTGACCAGCCAGACGAATGCATATATTTCTCTATATTTAATGCATTTTTTGGGTTGTTTGGTTATTTTATGTTCTTAATAAAGGTCACATCAATTTCCAATCAGACTTTGTTCTACTTCATGTGGCCTAGACACATTTCCAACAAAGACACAAGCCTTATCTTACTTTTTAATATGTTTGACCTCCCATTACTCCAAAATGCTACTGTAGAATCAGTTGATACTTTAGTAAGTATTATTAGTATAGTAAGGTTTATTCAATGATTCAATAATTTCATTTGATATCAGTTTGATTTGCTGGTGTTATAGGACTCCAAATTCAGATATATGCCAAATCAAATGTGCATTTTGTTCCTAAGTTTGACCTCCCATTACTCCAAAACCCCACGGTAATATCACATCATACTTATATATTTAATAGTACAAAAAGGCCTCTTCAATATTTTAATGATTTCATTTGATATTTGATTTGATTTTCTGGGTTTATAGGACTCCAAAATATGATTTACGTTAAACTGAATGTGCAAGTTTGACCTCCCATTACTCCAAAATGCTACAGTAGAATCACTTGATATTTATATATTTAATAGTATAGTAAAAATACTTCAAGGATTCAATAATTTCATTTGATATTAGTTTGATTTTCTGGGTTTATAGGACTCCAAAATCTGCTTTATTCAAAACCGAATGTGCATTTTTCCTATGTTTGACATCCCATTACTCCAAAATGCTACAGTAGGATCACTTGATATTTGTAGTATTAATAGTATAGTAAGGATTATTCAATGATTCAATAATTTCATTTGATATCAGTTTGATTTGCTGGTTTTATAGGACTCCAAATTCAGATATATGCCAAATCAAATGTGCATTTTTTCCAAAGTTTGACCTCCCATTAATCCAAAATGCTACAGTAGAATCACCTTATTCTTGTATCATTAATAGATTAGTAAGGGTTCTTCAAGGATTTAACAGTGGCATTTGATAACAGTTTAATGTTCTGCTTTTATAGGACTCCAAAATCTGACTTTCGCAAAACAAAATGTGCTTTTTTCCTAAGTTTGACCTCCCATTACTCCAAAATGCTCCAGTAAAATCATTGTACATTCATATCATTAATAGTATCTTCAAGAACGTCATGGTTTTATTTGATAGCAGTTTGATTTTCTGGTTTTATAGGACTCCAAATTCTGCTTTATTCAAAACCGAATGTGCTTTTTTCCTAAGTTTGACATCCAATTACTCCAAAACCCAACGGTAAAATTACTTCATACCTATGTAATTAATAGTATAGTAAGGGTTCTTCAAGGATTTATTTATTTCAGTTGAAAACAGTTTAATTTTCTGCTTTTATAGGAGTTCAAAATCTACTTTATAGGACTTTCCAAAATCTGCTTTACACAATTGGCACAAGCAGCTTGGAATGATTCCCATATTATACTCAGCAGCTGGGGTGTGGGCACATACAGTACTCAACCCAAGCATTTGGGCCAGAATTGGACCAAGATTCAAAGCAGAATCGGACCGATGCAACTGGTATTCATCAAAGAAATGTCCCAAGCCATTTTTATTACCTAGGATTTTCTTTAAAAGTTAAAATTATAAGATCTAAAGGGTCTGAGATCTCCTACAGCTAGAAAATCTGTTTCTGTAGAAAGTCCACAATTATATCTCACGGTGTGCCTTGGGCCTGATTTGCTAATCAAGATCTCTAAGGCCTTTATTAAGCAATAAAAATAAATAAGCCTCTGTCCGGCTCACACATCAGGCATTATGAATGATAGCAGCTCTCATTTCATATTCATATTCATTCTTAATAAATAGATCTGTCACTTTATATTAAACTCGCCGTGTGAGAACCGGCAAGGTCAGCGTGTCCCGAGGGAGTGAGCTCTGGATCTGGTGTTAGGAAAGAGGCGGCGGCACAAAGGCGGTAATTGAAAGGGCAGAGCGGTGTGTATTCGGAGTGTGTTCAGTGTGTATTCAGTGTGTATTTAGTGTGTATCCGGTGTGAATGTGTGTCGGGGTCAATGAGTTCTCAGTATATCGACTCGCTGATGTTCAGAACCCCGGTCTGAAACCCCGGAGTTCAGGAGGCTCTACACTTCAGATTTAAGTAGAGGAGGATCAATGAGAGGATCCAGAGATGAAAGAAAGAGAAAAATAAACGAGTGTGGATGAAAAAAGGAAAATATTGGTGTCTTGTTTGTTGTTTGTTCTCAAGGGTCTGCTCTGAGATGGTACACCTGAAGCAGTGTGTATTATTTTGGGATATCGACACTGTTCCCGCTCGAGATTTTTTGGCCTGATTTGATGCGTGCACCCGTCCCCCCCCGTTCACTTCTGTTCATCCCTTTTTCTCCAAATGATTCATCTGGAATAATAAAAATAATAAGAAGAGAAAAAAAGGGATGATTTAAAATGTGCATGTAGTTATGCTCTAAATATGTCACTAAAGAAGAAGAAACAGAAAAAGAAGAAGAAGAACAGGATGAAGAAGGTGATGAAGAAGAAAAAGAAGAGGTGAAGAAGATGAAGAAGAAGAAGAAGATGAAGAAGGATAAGAAAATTAAGAGAAGAGAAAAAAGGGATGATTTTTAACATGCACTTAGTCACCCACATGTGTTCATTGCTTAAAAAAAGGACTGTTTTTTTTTTGGTAACACATGCAACCACCATAGTAACACCAAAACAACACCATAGCAACCAGACTGAATAACATTTTTTCAAGTAAATGCAGAATTGTTGCAGTTTGTTCACAACAGTAGGTGGTTGCTAAGGTGTTGCATCAGTAGGTGGTTGCTAAGGTGTTGCAACTGTAAGTGGTTGCTAAGGTGTTGCAACAGTAGGTGGTTCCTGACTTGTTTATTGTTCCTACAGTGATGTTAGTTGTTGGGGAATTATGAGTTATGTGGTGAATATGTCATTAAAATAATAATGATGATAATAATAATATTAATCATAATAATAATAATAATAAGAAGAAGAAGAAGAAAAGAAAAAAGGGAGGATTTGATACTTGTACTCTATCACCCACTTGTAATTATCCCTTTTTTTTTAAATAGGATCTATCTATTTTTTTAACACATGCAACCACCATAGCAACACCATTGAAACACCATAGCAAGCAAATGGCATAACATTTCCTTAAGTAAATGCAGAATGGTTGCTGTTGGTTGCTAAGCTATTGCAACAATAAGTGGTTGCTAAGGCGTTGCAACAGTAGGTGGTTCCTGACTTGCATCTTAAGAAGAACAAGTGCAATTAATTGCATTTAATCACAAAAAAATTGTTGCGATTAATTGGATATTGTTTTTATCGATTGACTCCACTAGTTAAGATAAATTTGAAAAGCAAGGAATAGTATATCATTGCTTAAATACAGTAGTTTTGTAGTGAGGTGTTGGTACTGAGTAAAACTGAGTTTCAGGGGTCTCGTTCAAGTGGTTGCTATGGTGTTGATGAAAACCCGAACAAACCACTCTCACTCAGAAAGAGCTCTCCACTGGTGTGAAATAGTGGTGCGATGGCTCAGGGTTCACCATCAGGGGCAGGTAAACGGTGTCAATGAAGAATATGAGGAACTGTAAAGCCCATTCCATTACTCCAAAATGCTACAGTAAAATACTTAATAATTAGAGCATTAATAGATTAGTAAGTGTTCTTCAAGGATTTAATGATTTGATTTGATAACAGTTTGATTTGCTGGTTTTATAGGACTCCAAAATTTGCTTTATGCAAAACCGTATGTGCTTTTTTCCTAAGTTTGACCTTCCATTACTCCACAATACTACAGTAGAATCACTTGATATTTATATATTTAATAGTGCAGTAATGCCTCCTCAAGGATTTAGTGATTTCATTTGATAACCGTTTGATTTGCTGGTTTTATAGGACTCCAAAATCTGCTTTATTTAAAACCGAATGTGTTTTTTTCCTAAGTTTGACCTCCTATTACTCCAAAATACTACAGTAAAACTACTTGATAATTATACCATTAATAGATTAGTAAGTGTTCTTCAAGGATTAAATGATTTTATTTGATAACAGTTTGATTTGCTGGTTTTATTGGACCCCAAAATCTGCTTTACGCCAAACCAAATATGCATTTTACTCCAAAATGCTGCAGTAAAACAAAAACGACCCAAACCAACCAATCTCACCCAGAACAAGCTCTCTAACTGGTGTGAAATATTGGTGCGACGGCTCAGGGTTCACCATCAGGGGCAGGTAAACGGTGTAAATGAAGAATATGAGGAACTGTAAAGCCCAGTCACACGTGACGCCGCGGTCGTCCTCCGTTCTTTATGATCTCCTGCAGAGAAACTCCTGAAACTAGACTTAGAAAAATAAACAGCGCTCACTCGCTCAGTCTCCCTGGAGAAATTGGAGAGCACGGATTGGCTGCTCCACCGTCCAATAAGAAAAACAGGGGGTTGTTGGGTCAAATCAGCTGCTGCGAGTCATGCCCTGTTCTTTATCTTCCTCCATACCAATCCTACCAAAAAAATCTACTAGATAAGACAGTGTATCAGAGCTCTAGAGGTGACGATATGAGGACAGTACAAAATGTTCCAGACGGACTGAAGACACACTGAGGCTCTGAACTATTGGAATAACAACTTTATTCCATTAAACACACTTTTAAAAGATTCTTCTACCTTTAGTTAAGATCTTATTACTGTCGCATCGTATTCAACATCAATGAATTCTGCAGTAGATACAGAATTCTACATATACTAATCTGAGCTGAGTAAACTGTATTTTTCACGGTATTATAAGGCGCACTATCAATGAACGTCTATTTTCTGGTCTATTTTTCATACATAAGGCACATTTTAAGAGACACTATAACAATATACTTCTATCAATCAGTCAATTAATCAATTAATCAATCAATCTATTAACAAACCAACCAATCAACCTTATTTCCACTCTTCACTACATTGAGCGTACCCCTCATTTTCAATGCAGCCAAACATTTACATTTAAGTCTAAATTCTTAAAACAAGCAAACAATATAATATTTAAATAAGAAAAAAATGCAAAGCAATAAATTAAAGAGATGAACAATTAGAATAAAAAATATTAACACAATTAAAGACATAAATGACTAAAATAACCACGATTATAAAAAAGTAAATGATGGAACTAAAATAAATAATAATAACAGTTAAAAGTTTAAAAAGTAGATACTATAATAAGTATATAATGAATAAAATAAAAAGGCTAAAAGGTAAAACATAAAAGTAAATAAACAATAAATAATGAAAAGACAAAATGATTTAAATAAATAAATAGGTAAAACAGCCACAGGCTGTCTAAATGTGGCTAGATTGTAAAAGTTTACAAAGATTTAGTAACACCAGTGAGCTGAGTTTTAGGCTTTCCTGTAGTGAATTCCAACTCACTGGTGCACCGTAGTGAAGTAAAGCTAAGTTAAGTAAACAAAACTGTAATTAAAAAAAATACTTTTTGTGAAACGAGTGCTTAAATATTCAAGTGCTTTTGTTTTTTTACAGTAAGCTTACGTTCCTGAATTTCTCCAGCACTAAGGCTGCAGCATTAGCATTAGCATTAGTGGCTAACAGCTCCAGCAGGGGTTAGGAGCAGGCAGATAATACTCCCATCTGCATGGGGAAATATTGAGCATGCTTAGCGAGTGCTAGCCGGGGTTAGGAGCAGGCTACAGGCTCCCCTATGAGCGGCTAATGCTAATGCTACTCCAGTCTCGGTGCTGGAGAACTAAACTGTAACTCCTGAATAACACTGCAATTTGGACTTTCCTGCTTCTTACAACCTGACTGGTAAAATTCATACATAAATATGCACTGGATTATACCATTTTTGGGAAAATTAAAGGACTTTTATTATACCCCGATCTGAAAAAAATAAAAGATGAGAAAATAATAGTTATTGATCATCCATCAGTCTGGAAAAAGTTAGAAAGTCATTTCTAAAGCTTTGAGACTCCAAAGATCCACACTGAGAGCTTTTATACTCACTAATATTGAAAAGATGGAACACCATCCTACTGAAATTACTCCAAAAGGGCATGGACAACTCATCCAGGAGGTTTAATAAACAAACAAATGCTAAGGCTAAGTTAGCTCAGCTACTATTACTATACTAGCCCTGTACAGCTCGTATCTTGCAGCAGAAAACATGCAATAATAGTAATATAGTATATATGAAATATATATATGCAGTTTATATAATAATAATAATAATAATAATAATAATAATAATAATAATAATAGGGGAGCTGCATCTGTGGTTGAAGAAACCTTAACCATAACCACAGTAAGAGTTATTATTCAGAAATTAAGAAAACATGGAACACCGTCCTCCTGAAATTACTCCAAAAGGGCATGGACAACTCATCCAGGAGGTCCCAAAAGAACCCAGAACAACATTTAAAGAGCTGCAGGTCAGTGTTAATAAAAAACTTTAACCTAACCCTAACCTTCATCTAAAACTTTAACCTAACCCTAACCTTCATCTAAACCTTTAACCTAACCCTAACCTTCATCTAAAACTTTAACCTAACCCTAACCTTCATCTAAACCTTTAACCTAACCCTAACCTTCATCTAAAACTTTAACCTAACCCTAACCTTCATCTAAACCTTTAACCTAACCCTAACCTTCATCTAAACCTTTAACCTAACCCTAACCTTCATCTAAACCTTTAACCTAACCCTAACCTTAATCTAAAACTTTAACCTAACCCTAACCTTCATCTAAACCTTTAACCTAACCCTAACCTTAATCTAAAACTTTAACCTAACCCTAACCTTAATCTAAAACTTTAACCTAACCCTAACCTTAATCTAAAACTTTAACCTAACCCTAACCTTCATCTAAACCTTTAACCTAACCCTAACCTTAATCTAAAACTTTAACCTAACCCTAACCTTCATCTAAACCTTTAACCTAACCCTAACCTTAATCTAAAACTTTAACCTAACCCTAACCTTCATCTAAACCTTTAACCTAACCCTAAGCTTCATTTAAACCTTTAACCTAACCCAAACCTTCATCTAAACCTTTAACCTAACCCTAACCTTCATCTAAACCTTTAACCTAACCCTAACCTTCATCTAAACCTTTAACCTAACCCTAACCTTCATCTAAACCTTTAACCTAACCCTAACCTTCATCTAAACCTTTAACCTAACCCTAACCTTCATCTAAAACTTAAACCTAACCCTAACCTTCATCTAAACCTTTAACCTAACCCTAACCTTCATCTAAAACTTTAACCTAATCTAATCCTTAATATAACACTTAAACTTAACCTTTAACCTAACTCTAATACAAACCTTAATCAAAGATTTAAACCTAACCCAAACCTAAATATCTAAATTTTAACCATAATCTAAACCTTAAGCCTAACCCTAATCTTAATCTAAAACTATAATAATACTTTATAATATATTCAAAAAAAAAATGCTCTTAAATTCTCTTTGAATGCGCATGCATGTTTAAACCGGGTTTTTTTTTTATAAATACATTTGTTTGGTTTGTATTCTAAAAAAGTGGGTCTTGACTCAATGATCATGAGAAAATGTGAGCCCTGAGTTTTTTTTTTTCATGCATCTTGACATCATGTTCTTTCTCCTCCACCAGTCTTACACACTGCTTTTGGATAACTTTATACTGCTTCAGCAGTTCAGTTTGGTTTGATGGCTTGTGATCATCCATCTTCCTCTTGATTATATATCAGAGAAAGAAGCTCATCAGGAACTGTCTTAGAAATTCTGCAGTTACTTTTATTATACCCCGATCTGAAAAAAAAGTTGAAAAAATAAAGTTATTAATCACCAGTCTGGAAAAAGTTAGAAAGTCATGTCTAAAGCTTTGGGACTCCAGAGAACCACAGTAAGAGCTTTTATACTCACTTATATTGAAAAGATGGAACACCGTCCTACTGAAATCACTCCAAAAGGGCATGGACAACTCATCCAGGAGGTTTGGTAAACAAACAAATGCTAAGGCTAAGTTAGCTCAGCTACTATTACTATACTAGCCCTGTACAGCTCGTATCTTGCAGCAGAAAACATGCAATAATAGTAATATAGTGTGTGTGTATATATATATATATATATATATATATATATATATATATATATATATATACGAGAAAACATGGAACACCGTCCTACTGAACTTACTCCAAAAGGGCATGGACAACTCATCCAGGAGGTCCCAAAAAAACCCAGAACAACATTTAAAGAACTGCAGGTCAGTGTTCATGATTCAATCATAAATAAATTCAAGTGGGAAATTAAAGCAGAACTGGTAGAACCCAGTTTGTGCTTTTATCCCTGGAGGTGACCGTCCATCTTCCTGCTTCATCCAGCATCAATCTCCCCCCACGTTCAGCATTTCACATTCATAGAATTGACCTTTCTGAACTCTACACGCTTTTCCCTGAAGACTCCAAGCTCCAGATCTCAACCCAGACCCACGTGACCCTCAGGAACATGCTCCTCACGCACCACAGGACCTCACGACAGTGCACAACTCCTGCAGGACACGTGTGACTCTGGATCAGGAGGTGATCACTCAGGGCTGGATTTAAACCTTGACCTCTGTTATCTGTTATCTTTGTTGGAGAAGCAGAAGAAGAAGAAGCTCAGGATGACCCTCAGCGCTGACCTCCATGTGCTGCATCTCTGCAATCATGCAGAGCTGACCTGCGGATTATATGATCACGTGACCCCATGACCACGTGATGCTGTATCCAAACCACAATGTTTTAAACTGTATTTTACATTCTTAGATGATCAGTTTTGAACATCTCTGCTTGATTTTCTTAGTCGGCTTTATGAGGTAGAGTCTCCTGGAATTCAGGCTTTCAGTTAACAGCTGTGCTGAACTCATCAAGAGTTAATTACTTGAATTTCTTGTCTCTTAATGTAAAGTTTGAGAGCATCAGTTAAAGTAAAGTAGTGAAGAGGTAGAGTTACAGGTATACAGTGAATAGTGAATATTTGAGTAAAGAGAAATAGGAGAAGAAATGAAGGTCAGTCAATCCAAAAAGAAGAATTTCAAGAACTTTGAAAGCATCTCAAGTGCAGTCGCTGCAAACCGGAGCATAAGGAACATTTACAAACACTTCCAGGAAGTTTAGCCAGAAATTCTACAGAAATAATGTTCCAGGAATGTCCTTAAAACATACAATATAATAATAGTAATGGTTTGCATCAAAATGTTAAAAACGAAGATAAAAGTAACATTCCAAAAACGTAACTCCTAACAGTTAAAACTTCGACACAGGTGATGTTGCAGAAACGCTGTCAGAACCTTTAAGAACATCCAGAAAACCTGACTATAGTGTTCAGAAAACATTCTACTAACCACAAATTGATGATGAAACCGGCACTCATCAGGACCGCCCCAGGAAAGGAAGAGCAAGGGTTACCTCTGTTGCACAGGTTAAGTTGTACTGTTGCTGCACAGTTTGTGTTGGTCATCCTCTAGTCCTTCAGGACACTCGCCCACAGGACACTACCCACAGAACGCCAACCACAGGACACAGCCTTCTGGATGGCACTTACTGGACACTGCCCACAGGACACCATTTACAGATTGCTGGCCACAGGATACCACCCACAGGACACTGCCTATACTACCACCCAAAGGATGCCTCCTACGTAACACTGTACACAGGACACCATCCACTGGATGCTGCCTACATATCGATGCCTATTATATACTGCCCACAGGAGGACACGTACAGGATACTGCCCACAGGACACTGCCCACAGGATGCCACCAACAGAACGCTGGCCTCAGGACACTGCCTACAGGACACCACCCACTGGATGCTACCTACATATCGCTGCCTACTATATACTGCCCACAGGAGGACACATACAGGACCTTGCCCACAGGACCCTGCCCACAGGACGCCACCTAAAACCTAAAGAATAGAGTAAAAGAAGAATTTTACCAGATAAAGAACCACTTTAGCATTCAGCTGGTTCTTCTCGCACCACAGAAGTGTGGAATTAGGATGGATGTCTGGGCGGAGAACTCTGCCTTCATATCAGAGTCAAAATCAAATATCTGTCTCTGCAGCGCTGATTCAGATCATCAGCATATAATTGCAGTAAACAAGGCAAATCACAATGACATTTATGTCAGGATCACATCATCATCCGCTCGGCTGTTTGTGGGAGTTGACGCCTCAATGTCAAGAGATGCTCGGCTGATGGATGGTTTAATTTAAAACGTCTCTCTAATCAATCTCTGCCTCTCTGTGCTTTTCTCTGTTTATCTGTTTATTTATTCCTTTATTTATTTATTTATTTATTTATTTATTTATTTATTTATTTATGGAGGGGATGTGTTCCTTCTTGCTCTAATCTCGGCTTTTATTTTTCCATAACGTCCATAAATATATACAGTCTGTTAAAACTCAATTACTTCCTGCATTTCTCAGTCGACTGTAATCTCATCTTATGGAGGCATTATTCCAGCCGTTAAATCAACGTTAAATAAATGTTAAATAAATGCAATGATAAATTAGTGTCTGCTTCACTAATGCTAAAGATGCTTCAGACTTAATGCTAAATCTGGCTGACTTCTCAGCCACCCCTGGTTCAGCAGCTAAAAACCTTGGAGTTATCATAGATTCAGATCTAGCATTCGATAAACACATATCTAATGTAACTAGAACAGCTTTTCTACACCTCCGTAATATTGCCAAGCTAAGAAATGCCCTATCACTGCATGACGCAGAAAAATTAGTACATGCCTTTATTACCTCAAGGCTAGATTATTGTAATGCGCTACTGTCTGGATGTTACTGCAGTCATTTAAATAAACTTCAGCTAGTTCAAAATGCTGCAGCCAGGGTCCTTACTAAAACTAGAAAATTTGACCATATTAGTCCAGTACTATCAGCACTGCACTGGCTTCCAGTCAAATTCCGCATAGACTATAAAATTCTCCTGTTAACGTATAAAGCCCTACACGGGCTCGCTCCTGAGTATTTACAAGACCTCATCTCCTGTTATGAACCACCGCGATTACTTAGATCTCAGGGTTCTGGTTTATTAGTAGTTCCTAAAATTCAGAGGAGCTCTGCAGGAGGAAGAGCTTTCTCTTATAAAGCGCCTCAACTCTGGAATAATCTCCCCGAATATGTTCGGGACTCAGACACAGTCTCAATCTTTAAGTCTAGACTGAAAACTTACTTGTTTAGTTTAGCTTTTGGTAATTAATGTTTTTTTCCTTTAGATAAGGCTGCAGATTCAGGAGTTCATGGACAGAGGAAATTGTGGTAAACTGAGATGCTGGTGCTGTTGTTCTCCCACTGCACACGGTCACTCAGGTTTGTGGACGGTGGAGTGGGTGGATGCTGGTGTTTCAGGGAGCCTCCATGTCTATGTTACCTTCTGGCTCTCTCCCTTTAGTTAGGCTGTTTTATTTAGATCTGCCGGAGTCATTTGCCACACTCTGATAATGTTTTAATATTCTCAGTTTTGCATAAATCCAGTCAAAACTAATTCCATCTCTCTGCTTTCCTCCGAGTTACTGACTGCCCACCTGTCTGACCCCCGATACCGATGTTGGACCCTCAGGCTCTCATGTCCTCTGTCTGGCCAGACTGGAAGTTTCTGAAGTCAGCTCTTCTCCATCCACCACCACAGATCAGCTGCTCATCATCCATCTTACTCTATAAGCCATTAGTGGAGCTGCTATACACCTGAATATATAAAACCTATATGGATGTATGAAAGACTTTTTAAAATTAATTTTAAAGCCATTTGACCAGTGGTAGGATGGTCCCCCCTTTAATGTGAGTCTTGGTCCTCCCAAGGTTTCTTCCTCCTCCTGCAGCTCTGAGGGAGTTTTTCACTGGGGGTTCTGTATTCTGTATTTTCTATGTTTAATGTTTTGCCTGATTCTTTGTCCTGTAATCATGTTTCTGTAAAGCTGCTTTGTGCCAACACCAGTTGTAAAAAGCGCTATACAAATAAATTTGATTTGATTTGATTCACTGAATCAGCTTCATAACTTCATTCTGAATTGTCCTTACAGCCTGATGTGAATATATTATACAGATATTTATACAGTAATAAAGATTAATACAGCACAGAACTGTGGCCTCGATGTCTGCTCAAGGTTTTTATATATAGAATTAGAAAAATATATTACTGTAAAAACTAGAAAAGATAGAAAAGCTGTAAAAGGTACAAGGTACATAATGGCTCAGCCAGGCAATTAAAGTGATGTTGAATACCATATATATCTATATATTGTAAAAATAGGTTTAAATACAGAGTTAATTCATATAAAATAATAGTAATATTAATAGAAATACCAAGTCTGATGAACAGCAGCCAGTCTCTGACCACCGTTACCATTTTCTAACATTTTCTAAACACTACAGTTAATGTTTTTAGAATGTTAAATCTATAAAGTTTTCAGGATGATCTTATTTAAATGTTTTATATTTGCCGTTTTTGTAAAACTATACAACAGAAAAGTCAAAAACATAGTTAAATGTTTTAGTAATGTCTCAACTAATTATAAAATGACACTAGATAATAGATTATAAACATTTCTAAATGTTAGTGTCTAATGTTAAAGAGTGATACAAATAATAATGAATAATGAAGGAAATAAGCACTGGTCTAGCTCCATATTCCACACGCAAAGAAAAACTGAGCATGTGCAGTAGAGCAGAGTAGTTGGCTTGGCCTCAACTAGGGTTTATCTACAATTTGTAATTTTTGCCAAAACAGATTATTTAGTTAGATCAACTTTTAACAAGAAACGGTTAAAATGGTAGTTGAGGCAAGTCAGTGTTTTTTGTTCAGCTGACTTAAAAATCACATTAAGGAGAACAATTTTAAGTTTTACAGTACAGCTTTGTTTACAGTATACAGATACAGCACTTTAGTACTTAAGTACACAGTAGTGAAGTAGTTTTTCTTTGTTAGTATACATCTCGGCCACCAACCGGCTAAAACAAGCCTAAAAACAAGCCTAAAACAAGCCTTAATCAAGCCTACAATAAGCCTAAATAAAGCCTGAAAACAAGCTTGAAAACAAGCCTGAAAACAAGCCTAAAAACACGCCTAAATCAAGCCTAAATCAAGCCTAAATAAAACCTGAAAACAAGCCTGAAAAGAAGCCTGAAAAGAAGCCTGAAAACAAGCCTAAAATCAAACCTAGAACAAACCTAAAACAAGCCTAAAAACAAGCCTAAATCTAGCCTGAAAACAAGCTTGAAAACAAGCCTGAAAACAAGCCTAAATCAAGCCTAAATCAAACCTAAAACAAGCCTAAAACAAGCCTAAAAACAAGGCTAAATCAAGCCTGAAAACAAGCCTGAAAAGAAGCCTGAAAACAAGCCTAAAAAAACAAGCCTGAAAACAAGGCTAAATCAAGCCTGAAAAGAAGCCTGAGAACAAGCCTAAAAAAACAAGCCTGAAAACGAGCCTAAAACAAAAATCACAACACCTAAAGCACTGCTCCCACAGAGGAGCTTCTTCAGTAAAATTGATCTTAGGCCTGATAATTAAAGCTTTAAATTAATGCATATTCTCTGCTCTTCCCTGTTTCTGATTAACTGAATCAGATGTTCTCAGGAACACAGAAAAACATCATGAAAACATCGTAAAACTGCCAAAAAAAGAAGAAAGTGTGGGAACTGGAATCTGCAGAAGTCGTCCAGCGTTTGCTGAAAGGCTCCAGGTCGCGCTGACCTCGCTGCTCCATTATGTCATCAGCACCTGTTACCAGCTGTCCCATTATTACAGGGTTAATCCACTGAATTAAAACTCTTCAGCAATGCAAATGAAGGGTAAACGCTGCTGGAGAAATGAATAAATTCATGAGTCATTCTTTCACGGGACACAAAAGTGCCGACGGTTCACCATAGCGCCATTCCTTCCACTGCCAGAGTCTCTTGTCTCAATTTTACCATTTTTAACCAATTAAAATGAAAAATATACACTTTTCATTTCCTTCTCTGTAACATTTCTAAACTTTTCCCTTCATCACACTGTCTGTACATCTGAAATACACTATTACTTCTTCTTCTTCCTCATGTTCAATCTTGCATAAGAGCGGGGTTTGCTTATTTGGATGCCTTGGATGACATTTGGTTCGATCCAGGGCGTTTTGGGGGCGATGTTGACCCATCCACCGCTTTTTTGGCTTTGGCTTTTTTGAGTTATTGAGTTTAATGGAGAGTTTTTATGGAAGAAATAAACCATAATCTAGCTCCATATTCCGCACTCAATTTTGGACGATGTGTCCGTACCTCCGCAGTCTTGCGGTATTAATGAGTTACTGAGTTATTGAGTTTAATGCAGAATTTTAATGGGGGAAATAAACCATAATCTAGCTCCATATTCCACACTCAACATGCCTTTAGCTGTGTGTGAAAACAGACACAGCATTTTAGTACTTTAGCTGTCACTGCTTAATACAAAGTCCAGATACTTAAGTTACTAAGTTATTGAGTTTAATGGAAAGATTTAAATGGGGAAATAAACCATAATCTAGCTCCATATTCCGCACTCAACTTTGGACAATATGTCCATACCACTGCAGTCTTGTGGTGTTAGAGTTATTGAGTTTAATGGAGAGTTTTAATGGAGGAAATAAACCATAATCTAGCTCCATATTCCGCACTCAACATGCCTTTAACTGTATGTGAACAGCTGAATTAGAATATCCTTATAGTGTCTCTTAAAATGCGCCTTATAATCCAGTGCGCCTTATAGTGAAAAATGTACGGTATGTGTAAAGTATTTGTCTGTAAGTCTTAGAGATCTCGGTGAAGCCGACCAATAAACATCTATTCTCAATAAAGACTCAATAATAATGTTCAACTTTCATGAAACCTGGTCTTCAGACATTTTTATTTTAATTTAATTTATTTTCTATTTGTTTTATTCTGACACAATCTTTAACACTTTCAGATTCTACATCCATTACAATACAATGGTGTGTTTAAAGTCGTGTATTATCTTTATTTTAAACATTTAAATATTTTTATTTACACACAGGCTTCCAACACAATGGAAATACAAAAAAAACAATTCAATATTTTAGCTAATTAGATTTATTTTCTATATAGATTTTATAGTAAAATATTAAAGTCTTCGTTTCTGGTTGTTTGGACCACAACAGTTTCCAGCTAGATGAGCAATACGTATTGAGACATTGACGTTGAACTGACGTCACCAGTTGAACGTTTTTGAGGGGAATTCTTTGATAAGATAAAAACCAACCAATTTCCTCACAGAACTGCAGGCTGGAAATGTTGGAATATATCCTGATATGAACCTGAGCGTGAACTAATCGCTCACATGCCGTCACGCTGTAATGCTGTCTTAGCTCTAAAGCTGCAGACTGTGGTGACACACTTGTGTCACACAGTCCTCTAAACACACTCTCTCCCGTCCTCACGCTCTCCAGTGCGACAGGCAGATGGATCAGCGCTGAGATTAGCACGGGTTCTGATCCGAGCAGATCTTACAGATGTTCATTTCGGGTCTGTAGACGTGTGGAACAGATGGGTTCCTGCCTCGTTACGGCTGTTTTTAAAGAGAATGTTCTGATCTTCAGCCACGAGACAGATTGAGCACTTCCTGAGCACTTCCTGTTACTATCTCTGCGTGCATCATCGGTTTTAGATTAAGGAGAATTGTTGGCAGCAGGAGGATGACGACAAATCGCAATCCTGTATCGGTATCTATACCAGTGACTTCAGACCTTGGTCAATAGATCATTGGATGATGACTTCTTACGAGTTTCGAGAATTCTGAAAGATTCAGTGTAATAAGAACCTTCCTGAAAATGTTCAGGACTCAGAAACAGTCTCAATCTTTAAGTCTACGCCGAAATTTTTAGTTTAGCTTCTGGTTGCTAATCTTAGATTCCCCTTAAAGCCCTTAAAGGCTGGTGTTTCAACATGCCTTCATGTCTATGTTACCTTCTGGTTCTCTAGCTCAACAGCCTGCTCTGGACTCTGAACTACTCAACAAGGACTACAATTGCCAGCATGCACTCTTACCGAACCTTCCTATGTTTTGATTAGTGGTGTCAATTGATTGTGGCACCAGGCAAACTGAGATATATTCATACTAGACAGGCCCGGTGAAAGCAATCAGTAACTGGGGGAGCGGGAATGCCGTAGAATCCCGTGCTCTACTAACATGGAAAAAAGGAAACTTGTTGTAGAAGTAGATTCAATACTTGGCTAAGACAAAGCAAACTGAGGAGTATTCATACTAGACAGGCCAGGCCAGGGGAGAGAGAATTCTTACTTGTTCCCAGAGTTATGAAAGCTTCAGGGTTCGGAAATCTTTTGCTCTCTTTTAAGGTAAAGGGCAGTACAGGACATTAAAGAATAGTAAATTCAAATTATCCAGGTTCACAGAGTATGAAATAATTAGATTTATATAGTAGCATCTATCAACAAATTGAGTTTTCTCAACTATCTTCTAGAATGTTTTCTCAACATTCTAAAAGGACTGTAAGGGACAGTAAAAGGACGGTAAAGGACAGTGAAGGACGGTAAAGTACAGTAAAGGATGGTAAAGGACTGTAAGGAATGATAAAGGACAGTAAAGGAATATAAAGGATAGTAAAGGACTTTAAAAGGACAGTAAAGGAAAGTAAAGGACTGTAAAAGGACAGTAAAATGACAGTAAAATGACAGTAAATGACGGTAAAGGACTATAAAGAAATGCAGGGATAGTAAATGACAGTAACGAACTGTAAAGCACAGTAAAAGACAGTGAAAGACAATAAACTGCAAAGGCTGGTAAAGGTCGGTAAAGGACAGTAAATAACAGTGAAGGACTGTAAAGAACTATAAAAGACAGTAAAGGACAGTAGTTTACAAACATGCCTACAAGAGAAATACATGAGCCGTCACAATCGACCAGTCACCTGCCAGTGTGAACGCAAGGTTAAATAATAATGTGTGAGATTAGCTCCGCCCACTGCAGTGAAGCTGTGCAGTAGATACAGTACTGACCTCCTGCTGAACTTCTCCATACAGCATCTCCACCCACCCTGCAGTGCAGCGCATTACATTACCTGCTGCTGCTGCTGAGCTATCACTCTGTACTGTAGACTGAGATTAATAAAATATATAATTTATCTATTTATTCTGCCTATCCTTTTTCCAATCAAGTCTTTCTTTGTTGGTTCATCCCTCCATCCATTTTTTTGTCTTTCTTTCTTCTGTTGGATAATTCATCAATCCATCCAGTCTGTCTTTCTGCATTCTGTTGGTACATCCATCCAATCTATCTGTCAATCTGTCTGTCTTTCTGTTGGGTTATCCATCAACCCTCCATTCTGTCTGTCTTTCTGTTGGTTCATGACTGTCTTTCTGTTGGTTCTATCCATCCATCCATTCTATCTATTTATCTGTCTGTCTTTATGTTGCTTCATCCATTCATCCAATCTATCTATCTGTTTTTCTGTTGGTCCATCCATCCATCCATCCATCCATCCATCCAATCTATCCGTCTGTCATTCTGTTGATTCATCCATCCATCTAATGTATCTTTACACCAATCAACCCATTTATTCTATTAGTCTCTCTGCATTTATTCATAAATTTATCCATCCTGTCAATCAATCCATATTTCTCTCTATTGGTTGAGCCATCCACTCAACCATCCATTCTTCCATCTGTCCATATATCCATACATTTATCCATCCTGTAAATCTATCCATCCATCTAACCTGCCTATCCATCCATTAACCCATCCAGTCTGTTAGTCTCCTTCCATATATCTATAGATGTATCCATCCTCTCAATCTATCCATCCATCCTTCCATCCATCCATACATCAATCAACCCATCCAGTCTATCAGTGTCCATCCATATATCTATAGACTTATCCATCCTCTCAATGCATCCAGCCATCCATCCATACATCAATCAACCCATCCAGTGTATCAGTCTATATGTATATTTCTATAGATTTATCCATCTGTCTGTCTTCTGAATGTTCCACCCACTCATCCATCCATCCTTCCTAACTACCAGTCTATTCATCCGTCTTTCCATCCCCACATCCATAAATCAATCCATCCATCCATCTATCAACCCATCTAGTCTATCAGTCTTCATCTATATATCTATAGATTTATCCACCCTGTCAATCAATCTGTTTATCAATCTGTCTGTCTATAGAATGATGCATCCATTCTAGCTACCAGTGTATTCATCCATCCATCCATCCATCCGTCTGTTGAACTATGCATGCATCCATCCATCCACTCTATCAGTAAATGTATTCAGTAACCCACCGGTTTGTTTTATACGGTTATATGTCTGGTGTGGTTTGGGACGGAGCCGCTTCCCCGTCTCCACTGAACCTCAGCAGTTCCTGACAAACATCAATAATGTAAAATATTTTATCAGGCGCCCTCTGGAGAAATCATATCTTGTCGGATCCGTGTTTCCGTGGGAAAAGAGAAGATGACCGACAGCGTGTTCTGTCTGAAAGAGTTTAACGGCTGTAACCTGTAGATTTTACCCTGCAGCCTCCTGCTCTCTATAGAACATTACCCTGTATACCATAAACTCCTGCTTACCTTCCTGCTTCCTCCACTTCCTCCTCATCTTTAATTCATCCTCAGTTCTGATTCTCTGTTAAATCCCTGCAGGTCAGAACTGTGGCTGTAGACTCAGGACTGAGTGCTGAGTGCTGAGTTTTACTCCCTCCGCTCTGTTCTCCGGCGAGTCGGGAGGATTTTCAATGATTCAGTTTACAAAGATCTGCTGAACTGAAGATAAAACACCTACAAAACTCTTCATTTATCAAAGATTATCATAACAAAAAGACTAATTATCTGATAAGTATATAAATTCCATCCATCTCCATCCATCCATTCAATCTATACTGTATGTCTGTCTTTCTGTTGGTTCATCCATTAACCCATTCAGTCTTATTCTCTTTTTGTTGGTCCATGCATCCAATCTATATGTCTGTCTTTCTGTTAATCCATCCATCTATCCATCCATCCATCCATCCATCCATCCATCCATCCATCCATCCATCCATCCATCCATCCATCCATCCAATCTATCTATTTGTCTGTCTTCCTGTTGGTTCATCCATTAACCCATCCAGTCTTTTTCTCTTCTTGTTCGTTCATCCATCCATCCATCTGTCTGCCTTTTTGTTGGTTCATTCATTAACCCATCCAGTCTTTCTCTCTCTTTTTGTTGGTTCATCCATCCATCCATCCATCTGTCTGCCTTTTTGTTGGTTCATTCATTAACCCATCCAGTCTTTCTCTCTTTTTGTTGGTTCATCCATCCATCCAATCTATGTCTGTCTTTCTGTTTATTCATCCATCCATGCATCCATCCATCCATCCATCCATCCAATCAATCTATTTGTCTGCCTTTCTGTTGGTTCATCCATCCATGCATCCATCCATCCATCCATCCATCCATCCATCCATCCATCAATCCAATCAATCTATTTGTCTGTCTTTCTGTTGGTTCATCCATCCATCCATCCATCCATCCATCCATCCATCCATCCATCCAATCAATCTATTTGTCTGTCTTTCTGTTTATTCATCCATCCATGCATCCATCCATCCATCCATCCATCCAATCAATCTATTTGTCTGTCTTTCTGTTGGTTCATCCATCCATCCAATCAATCTATTTGTCTGTCTTTCTGTTGGTTCATCCATTAACCCATCCAGTCTTTTTCTCTTTTTGTTGGTTCATCCATCCATCCATCCATCCATCCATCCATCCACTCATCCAAATATCTGTCCTTCTGTTGATTCATGCATCCAATATATATGTCTGTCTTTCTGATTGTTCATCCATCCATCCATCCATCCATCCATTTGTCTGTCTTTCTGTTGATTCATCCATTGACCCATCCAGTCTTTTTCTATTCTTGTTGGTTAATCCATCCGTCCATCCATTGTCTGCCTTTTTGTTGGTTCATTCATTAACCCATCCAGTCTTTCTCTCTTTTTGTTGGTTCATCCATCCATTCATCCATCCATCCAATCTATGTCTGTCTTTCTGTTTATCCATTCATACATCCATCCATCCATCCATCCGTCCAATCTATGTCTGTCTTTCTGTTTATCCATCCATCCATCTATTTGTCTGTCTTTATGTTGGTTCATCCATTAACTCATACAGTCTTTTTCTCTTTTTGTTGATTTATTAATCCATCCATCCATCCATCCATCCATCCATCCATCCATCCATCCATCCATCCAATTCAATCAATCTATCTGTCTTTCTGTTGGTTCATCCTGATCTGATCTACTGATCTGTAATTATTAAGTGGAGTAGAGAGAAAACAGGCAGCTTCTCCAAGTGTCCTGTAGGAGATTTCAAACCCTCAAATTTTCAGAATATAAATAAGTTATTTTACTGCAGAAGAATAAAAGTGTACGCCTGTATACAAGACAATGGATTTTAAGTGTTTTTATTCATTTTTATTTATTAAATATAATCCATATAAATTCCAATTTATCACTGATTGTTTTCTGGCATTTAATGATCTCTCAGCAGGAGGTACGCTCACCAAAACACGGCTTCTCAGAGATGCAGCCTGTTTATAGGGCAGCGTGAAAATCACTTCTGCGCCCTCTTGTGGTGAGATATGTACTTGTATATTTGCATGAGACATGAAAGCAAATGAATGACAGAATTTGTAGAAATTCTAGATGTGTAATTTTCTTTGGCAATGCATGCAATTGTATATTATAACAGCACAGTGTAATTTATTTATTTTACTTATGTTAATTTTACTTAAGTTTATTTATGTTCTGCATGATTTTTCCATCTCAAAGCACCATATTGCCCTAACACACACACACACACACACACACACACACACACACACACACACACACACACACGCTGCTGTGAAAAATAAACTTGCAAGCCATGTAAAAACCAGGTTTCATATCAGCAGATTAGCCCGCGAGTTACTGACAGCAGTGAAACATAGCGGGACACAATGCCTCCGCTAATGACTGCAGCTCCAGCTGAGGATAAACATCCTGTAAACATTCTGCATCCAGTTCCACATCATGCACATCTATAATACACCAATTTACCAGCTTATATAAAACACATCTGATGAAAACAAAGTAATTTTGCACCTTAATTTGCTGAAAAACCCAACATGCATGTTTCTCTCAGGCAGATAAATAAATAACAAATGATAAATGATTACAAGTGCGATCTGATTAGCATTCAAAGCTCCGGTGATCTGGTATAACACTGCTTTAGTCCAGTGGAGGAGTGGGCGGGTGGGCAGGGAGAAACGATAGGATTTCAGCTCCTGCTCATGAATATTTATACATGCAAACATATCGCCTCTGATATGTTTGCATGTATAAACAGTGAAACAACAGTTAGAAGCGTATTAAAATAAAGACATTTTTCACTAATTACAGTCTTTGCAATGTCACATGTTACTTTATAAAATGTGTAATAATGCCCTGCTAAGTGCAGTTCAGCCTATACTGACCTAGTCTTAGAGTTTCTGTAAAACACCAAATCCACCGGAGATCCTATTTAAACCTATAGTTACTCACACAGAGGTGGGTAGTCCAGGTCCAGAAAGTAAAAATCCACCGAAGCAGAGCTGCCCCAGGGTGGATTTTTACTTTTAACTAGTGTAAACAAGAACAGAACTGATCTAAACATGTTTTTCCTCCATAGACTAATTCTAACCATTTGTTTCTTAGCTCTGAATTACTGGGTAAAGTAAATAAACACTGATGTGTTATTCGCACAAATAACACAGGAATGAACTGCATGCTGTTCCTAGCGCTGTTAGTTATCTCCTATCTGACGATACGGTGACACTGCCCGGTTTCAGCTCTGCTGTCTTTGGGCGGTCCCGAGCCGAGGTAGGCGGGGCCATGAATACTAATTCACGGGTTGATGTAGATACGGTGCTTTTCCTGATTGACTCGAAAAAGTGGATTTTAACAGAAGGAGAACTTTAAGAAAGTCTTGAAGACAGAGCTCTTTAAAAAGCACTTACTCTCCTAACGCCTCTAACACACTAACTACTTCTACTTTTACCTCTTTCCCTCCTCTATCCTACTATTTCCTTTTGCCTTTAGGTCTAAAATTTTTTTTTTACTTTGAACTTCTATACTCCATTAAATTGTTATTTAATGGTTTATCCCAATAAACTCATTCTTTCATTCTATATATTATAATATAATCAATAAACATCATCATTACTTCAGTCCATTCAAACTATTGTATTGGTTGCAGTGGTCCAAATCTGGACTCAGCCTGGCTAGCAACTGAACAAATAGCATGTAGTGATCAGATAGTGGATTTTTAATAGAGTTTTATCAGAGTTTAATCGAGTTTAATGGAGTTTTAGTGGAGTTGTATTGAGTTTAGTGAAGATTTAGTGGAGTTTTAGTGGGGTTTTATTGGTGCTTAGTGGTGTTTTAGTGAGTTTGATGGAGTTTAGTGGAGTTTTAGTGGTGTTAAGTGGTGTTTAGTTGTGTTTTGGTGGAGTTTAGTAGAGCACTAAACTCCACCAAACAACACTTCTGGTCAATTCTAGAACCCATGTTGAGATGGATCTTTAGTGAGTTTTAGTGCCGTTTAGTAGTTTTAGTGAGTTTTAGTGGAGTTTTACTGGCATTTAGGTGTGTTTTAGTGGAGTTTAGCTGTGTTTTAATGGTTATAGTGAGTTTAGTGGAGTTGTAGATAACCCTTAATTGTGTTTTAGTGGCATTTAGGGAAGTTTAATAGAGTTTTATTGGAGTTTTAGTGGTGTTTTAGTAAGTTGTAGTTAGATAGTGGAGTTTACACCCATAGATGAGATGTGATTACAATGTTGAGTTGGATTTTTAGTGAGTTTTAGTGTCATTTATTTGAGTTTTAGTGGCGTTTAGTGGCATTTTAGAGAGTTTAGTGGAGTTTATTGGAGTTTTAGTAAGTTTAAAAGAGTTTTAGTGGAGTTTTATCAGAGTTTAATGGAGTTTTAGCGGAGTATGGAGTTTTAGTGCCATTTAGTTGTGTTTTAGTGGAGTTCTGGCAGAGTTTAGTAGAATTTAGTGTGCTAAACTCCAACAAACAACACTTCTGGTCCAATTAGATTCTATTGGGCTCAGATTCTAGGATTTTTGGCCAATTCTAGAACCCATATATTTGATGGGTGTTTGTATTGTTTGTATTAGTGCTGATAATGTTGAGTTGTATCTGGTTATGGAGAAATGTCTCATTATTCATTAATCTGAAGCGCCTAATTCTGAAGGGCCAATGAAATTAGGACATGGCAATGCCTTAATGAACAATATATTGGTTGTAATGGTTAGTATGTCCAAATCTGGCCTCAGCCTGGCAGCAACTGTAAAAAATGATGTATCTTCTGTATCATCCATCACTGTTTCAGTGATAAATAGAGTTTAAAGCTTGTTTTTTCTTGTCACGGTTGAGTAATGAGAGTTTAGGACAAACTGTGAACCTCAAACACTGCAGTTCCTCCTTCAAACGCTCAGCCAGCAGCACCAGAACACAGCTGGGTAATTTTAAAAACTTTAAAATTAAAAAAGTTTTACCTACTTAAGTTAGCATGAGTTTTATCTAACATATGAACCGAATCTACTATTGGTACTACTGGTAAATCTAGATTAACTGATAAACTTATTCTGTACAACAGAGGAAACTCTCACTTTTCTTTTCCCCGGGTGGTCCTGATGAGTGCCAGTTCCATCATTATAATGTTTTTGATGGTCTTCGCAGCCGGGCTAGTAACTGTAAAAAATTCTATTCATTGATCATTTAGCAGATTTTTTGTGGGGTTTTATCAGAGTATATTGGAGTTTAGTGGGGTTTAGTAGAGTTTTAGTGGAGTTTTACTGTTGACTGTAGAGTCTTTGTGGTGACTGCACTTGACGATATTTTCAAAGTTCTTGAAATTCTTCTTTTTTGTTTAACTGACCTTCATTTCTTCTTAAAATCATTTTAGTAGTAGTTTTTGAAAGAGTTTTAGTAGAGTTTTAGTGGTGTTTTGGGGAAGTTTACTGGAGCTTAGTGGAGTTTAGTGGTGTTTTAGTGGAGTTTTACTTTACTTCAGTTTACAGGCGTTCAGTGGAGTCTTGTGGATTTTAGTGGAGTTTTAGTGGAGTTTTAGTGTTGACTGCACTTTTAGATACTTTCAAAGTTCTTGACATTTTTTTTTCTGTTTAACTAGCCTTCATTTCTTCTTAAAGTCATTTTGGTACAGTTTTATTTTAAGAGTTTTAGTACAGTTTTACTGGAGTTTAGAAGAGTTTATTGAAGTTTTAGTGGAGTTTTAGTAGAGTCTTTGTGGTGACTGCACTTGAAGATACTTTGAAAGTTTTTGAAATTCTTGTTTTCGGACCCTCTTTTCTTCTTAAAGTCATTTTAGTAGAGTTTAAGGTTTTAGTGGAGTTTTAGATGAGTTTATTGGAGTTTAGTGGAGTTTTAGTGGCATTTTGTGTCATTTTAGTGGAGTTTTTCGGAGTTTAGTGGAGTTGTAGTGGCATTTCATGGTCTTTTATTGGACTTTATTGGAGCTATTGGAGTTTAAGTGGCATTTCGTGGTGTTTTAGTGGAGTTTATTGGAGTTTAGTGGAGTTTTAGTGGCATTTCATGGTGTTTTAGAGGGGTTTATTGGAGTTTAAGTGGCATTTCGTGGAGTTTTAGTGGAGTTTATTAGAGTTTAGTGAAATTTTAGTGGAGTCTTGAGGATACTTTTAAAGTCCTTGAAATTCTTCTTTTTGAGTTAACTGACCTTCATTTATTTTTCAAGTATTTTTGCTTTTTTAGTTGAGTAGTTCTTGCTTCTCAAAATATGGATTAGAACATTACTCAAATAGAGCTATTCACTTGATAAGTTCAGCACAGCTGTTAACTGAAAGCCTGAATTCCTACAGTTTAATAAACTAACAGCAGCTCTAAAAGCAGTTCAGGATGGTGGATGTTCAGGGTTTAACATCAGAGCTGCACTGTAAGAGCTTTACAGTGCAGCTCTGATGTTAAACCCTGAACATCCACCATCCTGATGGCTATCAGTTCACTGAGGATCAGCAGGAGCTCAGCGGTAGAAAGGGTCAAATCCCGAGAGCTTGTTTATCAGGGAGGCTAGCGGAGGAAGCTAACGCTAGCCAAGAGAGAAATCAACAGATCGGCGGATGTCCGGCAGCGAGTGACTGGCCTGGCTAATACACGATACACGTTCTGCAGAGCCCACCAGGAACACCAGGGGAACACGGAGTCCAAAAAACACAGTAATAAATAAAATCAAATCAAATTGAATTTGAAAGAATTGAGCTGTGCTCTCCCGCTCTCTCTGAGTCTGTGAAACTCAGACAGTGGGTGACCTCCACCTGTGCAGGGGACGTCCTTCATACACAACAGAGTCCCGCTGTCCCCTGAGATGGAGCGGGATCATTATGGGATGGTGGGATCAGGTGCGAATGTGTTATTTGGTACACAGTAAGGATAAAGTGGGCGGGTGAAGAGCAGAGTCTGAGAGATTGAGTCAGACTGAGAGAAGAAGCTGGACAAAGGCAGCACTACTCTTCAGATGAGCTGCAGAGCAGAGAGCTAGTAAATCCGGGGCTAAAAAATACAGAAAATAAATAAATAAGATCAAATAAATAAATAAAAAAATTGGTGGTTCAAAGAAGAATCTAAAAAGCTCCAATTCTCTGTTTGTTTCATGTTATTTTTGTTGTTGGATGCCCTTTTTTTGCTTTGCACTATTTGAACAAAAAAATAAATGAGCTTTTATAACATCAGATTGTAGCTACACTATATATGGATTAAAAAACATCCAATTTTATTTTAGTTTCATGTTGTTTTTGATGTTTGATTATATTTTTCCTTTGAACTTTGTGGGCAAATGTATTGGGAGCCTTCTTTCCATCGAATTGTAAATCTATAATCATTAGTTTGGAGTCGGTCCCCCTTTGCCTTTGCAGCTACACTATATTGACAAAAGTATTGGGACACCTACATACTGCAGCTACACTATATGGACAAAAGTATTGGGACACCTACATACTGCAGCTACACTATATGGACAAAAGTATTGGGACACCTACATACTGCAGCTACACTATATGGACAAAAGTATTGGGACACCTACATACTGCAGCTACACTATATGGACAAAAGTATTGGGACACCTACATACTGCAGCTACACTATATGGACAAAAGTATTGGGACACCTACATACTGCAGCTACACTATATGGACAAAAGTATTGGGACACCTACATACTGCAGCTACACTATATGGACAAAAGTATTGGGACACCTACATACTGCAGCTACACTATATGGACAAAAGTATTGGGACACCTACATACTGCAGCTACACTATATGGACAAAAGTATTGGGACACCTACATACTGCAGCTACACTATATGAGGGTTAGTTACTATATGGACAAAAGTATTGGGACACCTACATACTGCAGCTACACTATATGGACAAAAGTATTGGGACACCTACATACTGCAGCTACACTATATGAGGGTTAATTACTATATGGACAAAAGTATTGGGACACCTACATACTGCAGCTACACTATATGGACAAAAGTATTGGGACACCTACATACTGCAGCTACACTATATGAGGGTTAATTACTATATGGACAAAAGTATTGGGACACCTACATACTGCAGCTACACTATATGAGGGTTAATTACTATATGGACAAAAGTATTGGGACACCTACATACTGCAGCTACACTATATGGACAAAAGTATTGGGACACCTACATACTGCAGCTACACTATATGAGGGTTAATTACTATATGGACAAAAGTATTGGGACACCTACATACTGCAGCTACACTATATGAGGGTTAATTACTATATGGACAAAAGTATTGGGACACCTACATACTGCAGCTACACTATATGGACAAAAGTATTGGGACACCTACATACTGCAGCTACACTATATGGACAAAAGTATTGGGACACCTATATACTGCAGCTACACTATATGGACAAAAGTATTGGGACACCTACATACTGCAGCTACACTATATGGACAAAAGTATTGGGACACCTACATACTGCAGCTACACTATATGAGGGTTAATTACTATATGGACAAAAGTATTGGGACACCTACATACTGCAGCTACACTATATGGACAAAAGTATTGGGACACCTACATACTGCAGCTACACTATATGAGGGTTAATTACTATATGGACAAAAGTATTGGGACACCTACATACTGCAGCTACACTATATGAGGGTTAATTACTATATGGACAAAAGTATTGGGACACCTACATACTGCAGCTACACTATATGGACAAAAGTATTGGGACACCTACATACTGCAGCTACACTATATGAGGGTTAATTACTATATGGACAAAAGTATTGGGACACCTACATACTGCAGCTACACTATATGAGGGTTAATTACTATATGGACAAAAGTATTGGGACACCTACATACTGCAGCTACACTATATGGACAAAAGTATTGGGACACCTACATACTGCAGCTACACTATATGGACAAAAGTATTGGGACACCTATATACTGCAGCTACACTATATGGACAAAAGTATTGGGACACCTACATACTGCAGCTACACTATATGGACAAAAATATTGGGACACCTACATACTGCAGCTACACTATATGGACAAAAGTATTGGGACACCTACATACTGCAGCTACACTATATGGACAAAAGTATTGGGACACCTACATACTGCAGCTACACTATATGGACAAAAGTATTGGGACACCTACATACTGCAGCTACACTATATGGACAAAAGTATTGGGACACCTACATACTGCAGCTACACTATATGGACAAAAGTATTGGGACACCTACATACTGCAGCTACACTATATGGACAAAAGTATTGGGACACCTACATACTGCAGCTACACTATATGGACAAAAGTATTGGGACACCTACATACTGCAGCTACACTATATGGACAAAAGTATTGGGACACCTACATACTGCAGCTACACTATATGAGGGTTAATTACTATATGGACAAAAGTATTGGGACACCTACATGCTGCAGCTACACTATATGGACAAAAGTATTGGGACACCTACATACTGCAGCTACACTATATGGACAAAAATATTGGGACACCTACATACTGCAGCTACACTATATGGACAAAAGTATTGGGACACCTACATACTGCAGCTACACTATATGATGGTTAATTACTGCTAGATCTGAGTGCTGCCTTTGACACCGTAGATCACGCTATTCTACTTGATAGGTTAGAAAATCTTATAGGAATTAAAGGATCAGCCCTCACCTGGTTCAGATCTTATCTGAGAGATCGATTCCAGTGTGTTTACTTAAATAACGAATGCTCTTATCAGTCTAGAGTAAAATATGGTGTCCCTCAAGGATCAATACTGGGTCTATTACTCTTTACTCTTTATATGTTACCGCTGGGTAAAATTATCCGTAGGCATGGTATTAACTTTCACTGCTATGCTGATGACACGCAACTTTACATATCTGCTAAACCCAACGAGGAGCTCTGTACAAATCAAATAACAGACTGTATTAAAGAGATTAAAAATTGGATGACACACAACTTTCTCTTACTTAATTCTGATAAAACTGAGGTCCTTCTATTAGGTCCTAATATTGATAAAAACATAAATGTTAATACTGTAGACATAGACGGTCACTTAATTATACCTGGTAAAACCGTGAGAAACCTTGGGGTCATCTTTGACCCAATTCTTTCGTTTGATGCTCACATATGTAGCATAGTGAAAACTGCATTCTTCCACTTAAGAAATATAGCTAAAATCCGCAGTATACTCTCTCTGGAAGATGCTGAGAAGCTGGTACATGCATTCATAACCTCCAGGCTGGACTACTGCAACGCGTTGTTGGCTGGAAGTCCACATAAATTACTCCATAAACTCCAGCTAGTTCAGGATGCAGCCGCAAGAGTGCTTACCAGAGCTAGAAAGTTCGATCACATTACACCTATTCTTTCATCCCTACACTGGCTACCTGTTAGATTTCGTATAGATTATAAAATACTCCTCCTGACGTATAAATCCCTCAATGGTCTGGCCCCGCATTATCTACAGGAACTCCTTACTCCTTACAATCCGCCGCGTTCACTCCGCTCCCAAGACGCTGGCCTGTTATTAGTCCCGCGCATTAGAAAAAACTATGCAGGAGGAAGAGCGTTCTTTTATAAAGCTCCCCAACTTTGGAAGAGCCTCCCTATTAATATACGGGACTCAGACACACTCTCAATCTTTAAATCTAGACTCAAAACATTTCTATTTGCTCAAGCTTTTGAGTAATGTCTCATTACAATTTTCTTCCTCTTACAGCTTATCCAGCAAATATAAACCCTGTCCTAATCATCTGCTTTCTCTTTCTCTCCCCATGTCCTGAGCTGCTGCTACCAGTGCCCATCCCACTCCAGCAGAGTTTTATAAAACCATTCTAACCCCTTTCTCTTCCCTCCCCTCTCTGTTCTCTCTCTCTGTCTTTCTCACATGTGCTGAGACGCCTGGCCGGCCGGTCTTCCTGGATGTGTCCGTCTGTGGTTCCAGCTTTCAGGAATCAGCCCTGTCCTTCTACTCAGAATTATCACACAGCCCTTCTAACTTCTGCTTTTTTTTCTCTTCCTTTCCTTTCTGTTTTCTCTATCTATCTCTTTTACATGTATGGAGATGCCCTGTTCCTGATGTTCCCAGCCTGGCTCTCCACTGCCCGCTGTGTTGTTCTCCGGCTCTGCAGCCCTGCACTGATTACCATTAACACACTCAGTATCTGTTTCTGTATTAGCCATAGCTCTATAGTTTGTGCCCATCACATTCTTATATTCATAAATTAGTACCTGTTATATTAGCCATAGTTCACATTAATTCTCTGTACTGTTTTTGTTCTGTTATTTGTTTGTTGTTTGTTTGTACTGAGCGGGTCGACCCGAGTAGGATGGGTTCCTCGGACTGAGTCTTGGTTCCTTCCAAGGTTTCTTCCTCTTAAAGCGAGTTTTTTCTTGCCACTGTGTCACCATAAAATCAGCATCTCTGTGGTGCTGCTCATAAGAGGCGTGTACCTGTTTTATCCTGTAAAGCGGCTTTGTGATGACCTTTGTTGTAAAAAGCGCTATATAAATAACATTGAATTGAATTGAATTGAATTGAATTGAATTGAATTACGATATGGACAAAAGTATTGGGACACCTACATGCTGCAGCTACACTATATGGACAAAAGTATTGGGACACCGGCAACAGTTTTTTTTGTACACACTCTAAACCCATAGTGGTTAGTTTGGAGTCGGTACCCTTTTTATCTTTGCAGCTACACTATATGACGGTTAATTATTATGGGAATTACTATGGGAAGAAGTATTGGGACACAATCACTATCCCTCTACAATTTATGAACAAAAGTATTGGGACACCTACATACTGAATTGTACTGGGACAATTATATATTTCACTTTTCAATTCTTGACTTTTAATATGTTTAATATGTTTAACTTCTAAAAACTAAATTGAGTCTTTTTAACAACCCATAATTTAACTGATCTGAACCTTTACTCTGACTCGCTGCCTGAAACGGATTCTTTTTGTAGTAATAAACAGTTTTTTTTGTTTTTACTATTTTTAGAGGGTACAGGAATATATATATATATATATATATATATATATATATCTGTACTCCTGATGGCCACCTGTGAGTTGAGAGGATTCTGTCAGGAACAACTCTTCACCCGTCTCCACTCAGAATCCCATTTAGAGAATCTGAAGGGTTTTGGGGAATATTGCTCTGAATCCAGGGCTGTGTGAGAGCTGTGTGAGAGCTGTGTGAGAGCTGGGTGAGAGCTGGGTGAGAGCTGGGTGATGATACACAGCTGTGTTTGGTTTGGCTCTCTGTGGTTTTAGAAGCAGAGATTTAAATCAGATAAATTTTAGAACTGTAGAGTCGTTGTTGTTTTTGCTGTATTTATATTTGGCTAGTTGATTACAGAGCTACTTACATAATTTACACACTTTTGACTCGATTATAATCTGTTATAATCTGTACTGAGCAAAGAGAACAATATAAATATCTTGAGTTTTATCTGCTCAACTTAATTTCATTTATTAATAAACATCCATTACTGTTTAAGGCACGAAACACATTCTAAAGATGAGCAGAGGATCTCCAGTTTGAGAGAGCGGACGCAAGTGCGAGTATTTATTTTTTGAAACTTGTATAATAAACAGACAAAAGAACCAAAAAAACACGTACAACCACGGACGAGCCACACTGGAACAATACTCTTGAATACTTGAATGATTGTGCCCAGATATGGATTGGCACTCTGTCCTGGGCTCATGCTGTAATGCCTGATGCAGTCCCCCAGGTGGACGATTGTTTCCGGTTGAGAGTACGCTGTGTGCTATTGGCTGCCGCTTCTCACCGGTGTATGAGTGCTAAGTATGACTGTTTGTGTGTAAAACGTGTAAACTGTAAAGTGTCCTTGGGTTTTCAGAAAGGCGCTATATAAGTGTAACTTCATCAAGGGGAACTATAAATACACACAGACAAGGAGAGGAAACGAGAAACACCTGGGACCGGGTAACAAGGGGGTGGAGCTACAAATGAACAGTAGCGCAAGCGGGGCGGAGACACGGGATAAACACAGGGCAGGTGCAGAGACGGGAAAATAAACAGGAACAGACCAGAGCGAATGTGACAATGTGTGATAAAAAAAGTTCCTCAAAGACTGGAAGATTGGAAGTGATTTGCATATTAAAATATTTCTCTCTCTACTTTTATTTCTCCATTAAACCTTATTATATCATTAGACCAAATGTTTTACAGGGACGCCCATGCATTTTCCAACAAGGCAATGCTAAACCACATGATGTACACGTTATTATAAAGGAGAGGCAGCAACATTTATAGAAATAAAGTTTTTATTTATGTGCAATGATACATTTTTTTTCTACTATTAATTTACTATTAAATTGGCTTTCATTCTTTTGTACGCCTTTTGTCATAATATTTGTTGAAATAAATCTAATTAAATGCCCCTGAAGGTAAAAATGTTGGGTGTGATGAATGTTAGAATGATGAATGAGATATAAAAAGCAGTTATGACTGAAGAGCAATTATAGCTTAAACTAAAGGTCATTGGACGGGTTTTCTGGCACCGGGCACATGTTAAACTGATTGGTCGATAGATCTAGCCTGGAGCACTCAACCAGCCAAATCTACACCCATTTAACGGTGATTATAGTGTTATTATGAGCTTGTATCAAATGCCCTGCTCTAAATTACAGGTTTACCTCACGTATTACACCTGCAGGAATGGAGGCAGTTTTAAAATGACCAGGTAATTTTTTTTCCAGGCTTTCAGAGAACAACTAAGGGATTTCTAGGAATTCAGTTTTTTGTACTCAAAATGGTCTTAAACATATGAATCAGATTATCCATCATATTACATTAAATCAACTAAGAAATTAAAGATTAGGTCAATATTCATCCATTAATGTCCAAAAGTGTTTGGTCATAGGGTTTAACAATGGTGTGCAGTAGTCATGTTGTTCCTTTCACTGGAAATAAGAAGGGTCAAACCCAATTCCTAGAAAAACAACCTTCCACCATAATCATAATGATCCCCCCTCAGCCAAACTTTATACTTTATATCACAATGCAGTCAGTAACATACTGTTCTCCTGTTCTCCTGGCAACTACCAAACCCTCATAGATTTGTCCAATAAAATGGATGGATGGATGTTTGGATGGATGGGATACTTCATTGATCCCAGAGGAAAATTCTGAAATTACCAGTTGGAGAAGTGTAATTCATTACTATAGGCAAGATAATCTTGCCTATATCTCCACTGCTCTAGGCCTTCAGAGATTAACTAATAGATTTCTAGGAATTCACCCCAACTTCAGAAAAACAACACCACACCATAATCATAATGATCCCCCTCAGCCAAACTTTACACTCAGCACAGTGCAGTCAGATTACTAGATGGAGATGTGTAATTTATCACTCTAGAAAACACACACTAATCTCCACTGCTTTAGGCCTTCAGAGAAGAATTAATGGATTTCTAGGAATTCAATCAAGCAATTAAAAATTAGGTCAATATTCATCCATTGAGATTAAAATTCACTCATAGGGTTTAACATGACGTCGACCCACCCTTTAAAGCTATAACAGCTTCAACTCCTCTAGTAAAGCTTTTCACAAGGTTTAGGAGTGTGTTTATGAGAATTTTTCACCATTCTTCCACGAGCTCAAAAAACATTTGTGAGGTCAGACACTTACAAGTTGAAGAGACTAGAAGGTCTGGCTCACAGTCTCTGCTTTATTTCATCCTAAAGCTGTTCTATCAGGTTCTATCAGGTTCTATCGGGTATCACACCAAACTCACCAGCTCATCCATGGCTTTATGAGCCTTGCTTTGTGCACTGGTGAACAGTAGCCATGCTGGAGAAGCATTAAGAGTTGTTCCTTTCTATGGAACCAAGGAGCTGAGACCAACTTCTGAAAAACAACAACACACTGTTGATACTAATGATCCCCCCTCAGCCAAACTTTACACTCAGCACAAGTACGGCTCTCCTAAAAAACGCCGAACCCTCGTAGATTTGTCGCTTTTCCATTAGATTTCTGGATGGAAAAGCGTGATTCATCACTCTAGAAAACACACTCTAATCTCCACTGATCTAGAGTTCTAGAGGATGATGGATTGCATTGCGTTTGGTGATGTGAGGATTGGATGGAGCTGCGTGGTCATATAAAGTTCCACACAATACTGTTCCTGAGCTAATCTGAACCTACATGAAGTTTGCAGTAATGTCTGTAGTAATCATTTGTTTTGTTTTCAGAATAATAAAGTCTCGTACGATAATAATATTAATATTATTAATATTATTAATAATAATAATAAAGCCAATGCTCTGAGATCTATAGGAATGGTATTTCAGTCCAGTGTCCACATGAATATGGATGAGGTCAAGGTTCTGTTTGACTTGAGAAATCCTCCGAGCTGGGATCTCTGGGGTTGCTAGGAGAAAGTCAGCCCTGAGTTTTTTTTTCATATATTTTATTATATTCATATATATATTCATATATACATACCTACCATCTGTATAGGAGTGGTGCTTGGCTCTAGAGGTTAAATAAACAGTTTATCTTCATGTACAGTAGAAGAGTAAACTGACCGCAGTGTCCATATGACTGGCTTAGTATACTATACCATACTATACCTTCATCTAGTATTCTTGAGATGAACAGAAGCAGAGTCTGTGATCCAGAATCCAGAATGTGGCCGAATGCGTCTCAATCTAGTAAACCGATGGACGATTCTACTAGGGTTTGGCGGTTATTAGGAGATCAGTACTTGTCAGACTGCAGTGTACTAAGTGTAAAGTTTGGCTGAGGGGGGATCATTATGATTATAGTATGTTGTTATTTTTCAGGAGTTTGGCTCGGCTCCTCAGTTCCAGTGAAAGAAACCTCACAATTACTCTTCCAGCTTGTGGAATAATGGTGAAACATTCCCATAAACACACTCACACACTCCTAAACCTTGTGGAAAGCCTTGCTACACTCGAACCAAAGACCCCAGCGATGAGAAATGAACGTTCTGAACACCAAGCCTTCATATCCTTACAGCAACTTCTGCATTACTGAGTGGAGATAAACTGCTGGATATGTTTAAAATAAGCGTATTTTTATTTTACTTAAAATAAAACTTATTTTAATAAAATGTAACTGAAAAAATGTGCCTCTTTTTGCAGTTTATCAATAATAATAAATAAATAAATAATTCAACAACAGCTGAAGCCTCTTGCATCCCTGCAGCCTGGAAATAGAAAGGAGGGATGTGAAACAGAAACAGATGATGCTGAGAGAGCGAGAGAGAGAGAGAGAGAGTGAGAGAGGGAGAGTAAAAGCTGCTGTAAATATCTGGTACACACAGAGAGAGCTCACGCAGACGTTATTATAGAGGTGCGAGTTTCAGCAGAGAGATAAAATAGCTCTCAGTAGTGATGTATCACCCCCCCCCCCCCCCCCCCCCACTGCTGTGAACGTGCCGTTGAGGTGAATATGTCACACTTTTCACGTTATGAAAGTGTCAGAAGCCAGAAAACACATCCTGTTCTGCCTCCAAACACAAACACACATAAATCACACCAGCTGTGATCTGAAGAGCTGAATACAGATAGAATAAAGCACTTAAACAGCGTCTCTGAGCCTCAGACAACATCTGAGCACTACTAGAGTAAACTTTCTATAGCGGGGTTTTAATACACCAAGTTCTTCAGAATTCACAAATTAGTTAAAAAAAAAAAAAATGTAGTAAAAAAAAACCCTAGAAAAAAAACATATTGCAGAAATATTTTTACACTAAGATAAGCTGTAAAAGGTAGAAAACTTAATTGCCAATTGTGAAAAAGAGTGATGGAAAAGGGTTACATTTATGTTCCCTTATACTCCCCTATAATTCCACTATAATTTCCCTCTACTCCCCTATACTACCCTATTCTCCTCTTTAATTCCCCTATTCTCCCCTATACTCCTCTATAATTCCCTATACTCCTCTATAATTCCCTATACTACCCTATAATTCTCCTATACTACCATATTCTCCCCTATACTCCCCTATAATTCCCTATACTACCCTATAATTCTCCTATACTACCATATTCTCCCCTATACTCCCCTATAATTCTCCTATACTACCATATTCTCCCCTATACTCCTCTATAATTCCCTATACTACCCTATAATTCTCCTATACTACCATATTCTCCCCTATACTCCCCTATAATTCCCTATACTACCCTATAATTCTCCTATACTACCATATTCTCCCCTATACTCCCCTATAATTCTCCTATACTACCCTATAATTCTCCTATACTACCATATTCTCCCCTATACTCCCCTATAATTCTCCTATACTACCATATTCTCCCCTATACTCCTCTATAATTCCCTATACTACCCTATAATTCTCCTATACTACCATATTCTCCCCTATACTCCTCTATAATTCCCTATACTACCCTATAATTCTCCTATACTACCATATTCTCCCCTATACTCCCCTATAATTCCCTATACTACCCTATAATTCTCCTATACTACCATATTCTCCCCTATACTCCCCTATAATTCTCCTATACTACCATATTCTCCCCTATACTCCTCTATAATTCCCTATACTCCCCTATAATTCTCCTATACTACCCTATTCTCCCCTATACTCCTCTATAATTCTCCTATACTCCTCTATAATTCCCTATACTACCATATTCTCCTCTATAATTCTCCTATACTCCTCTATAATTCCCTATACTACCCTATACTCCTCTATAATTCCCTATACTACCCTATACTCCTCTATAATTCTCCTATACTCCTCTATAATTCCCTATACTACCATATTCTCCTCTATAATTCTCCTATACTCCTCTATAATTCCCTATACTACCATATACTCCTCTATAATTCCCTATACTACCCTATACTCCTCTATAATTCCCTATACTACCATATTCTCCTCTATAATTCTCCTATACTCCTCTATAATTCCCTATACTACCCTATACTCCTCTATAATTCCCTATACTACCCTATACTCCTCTATAATTCTCCTATACTCCTCTATAATTCCCTATACTACCATATTCTCCCCTATAATTCTCCTATACTCCTCTATAATTCCCTATACTACCCTATACTCCTCTATAATTCCCTATACTACCCTATACTCCTCTATAATTCTCCTATACTCCTCTATAATTCCCTATACTACCATATTCTCCTCTATAATTCTCCTATACTCCTCTATAATTCCCTATACTACCCTATACTCCTCTATAATTCCCTATACTACCCTATACTCCTCTATAATTCTCCTATACTCCTCTATAATTCCCTATACTACCATATTCTCCCCTATAATTCTCCTATACTCCTCTATAATTCCCTATACTACCCTATTCTCCTCTATAATTCTCCTATACTCCTCTATAATTCCCTATACTACCCTATACTCCTCTATAATTCTCCTATACTCCTCTATAATTCCCTATACTACCCTATTCTCCCCTATACTCCTCTATAATTCCCTATACTACCCTATTCTCCCCTATAATTCTCCTATACTCCTCTATAATTCCCTATACTACCCTATTCTCCCCTATACTCCTCTATAATTCCCTATACTACCCTATTCTCCCCTATAATTCTCCTATACTCCTCTATAATTCCCTATACTACCCTATTCTCCCCTATAATTCTCCTATACTCCTCTATAATTCCCTATACTACCCTATTCTCCTCTTTAATTCCCCTATACTCCCCTGTTCTCCCCTTTAAATCCCTATACTCCCCTATAATTCTCCTCTATAATTCCCATATACTCTTCTATAATTCTCCTCTATAATTCCCCTATACTCCCCTATAATTCTCCTCTATAATTCCCCTATACTCTTCTATAATTGTCCTCTATAATTTCCCTATACTCCCCTGTTCTCCCCTATAATTCCTCTATACTCTCACATTCTTCTCTATAATTCCCTATAATTCCACTATACTCCCCATAATTTCCTATGCTCCCCTATTGTCCTCTATAATTCTCCCCTATAATTCTCCTCTATAATTCCCATATACGTCTCTATAATTCTCCTTTTTAATTCCCCTATACTCCCCTATAATTCTCCTCTTTAATTCTCCTATACTCCCCTATAATGCCCCAATACTAGCCTATACACCCATATTCTCCTCTTTAATTGCCCTATAATTCCCCAATAGTCAAAGTCAAAGTCAAAGTGGTTTTTATTGTCATTTCAGCTATATACAGAGTACACAGTGAAACGAAACAACGTTCCTCCAGGGACCATGGTGCACATAAACACAGTGTAGACAGAACAATAGTGCAACAGTACAAAAGTGCAGACAGACAATACAACACAATACAGACAAAGAATAATAAATAACAAGACAGTGTGCAAATTATGCAGTGTGCAAAAAAGACCAGGTGAGGTAGTAATTACCTCTATTACACAGTGTGCAATAGAGTCCAGTGAGGTAGTAGGGTTTTTAGTGCTTTCCATTTTCTGGGGTAAGTGGGGTAAGAGTGTGTGTGCATGTACAGAAAAACCATCAGTTCAGTCTCTGCAGTTGAGGAGTCTGATGGCTTGGGGGTAGAAGCTGTTGCAGAATCAGGTCGTGCTGGACCGGATGCTGCGGTACCTTCTTCCCGAAGGCAGGAGGGAGAACAGTTTGTGTGAGGGATGGGTGGGGTCATTCACAATGCTGGTTGCTTTGCGGATGCTGCGGGTGGTGTAAATGTCCGTGATGGAGGGGAGAGAGACGCCGATGATCCTCTCAGCTGTCCTCACAATACGCTGGAGGGTCTTGCGGTCAGAGACGGTGCAGGTCCCAAACCAGGCAGTGATGCAGCTGCTCAGGATGCTCTGAATGGTCCCTCTATAGAAGAGTGTGAGGATGGGTGGAGGGAGACGGGCCTTTCTCAGCTTCCGGAGGAAGTTGAGACGCTGCTGGGCTTTCTTGGCTGTAGAGCTGGTGTTCAGGGTCCAGGTGAGGTTATCCTATATCCTATACTTCCTTATTCTTGTCCTATAATTGTCCTATTTACTCCCCCTATACTCCTCTATAATTACCCTATTCTACCCCATATACTATCCTATACTCACCTATACTACACTACTCTCCCGTATAATTCCCCTATAGTCCCCTATAATTCCTTTATACTATCCTATACTACCCCATTCTCCCATATACTCCCATATATAGTCCCTTATTCTCCCCTATAATTTCTCTATACTCCCCTATACAACATATTATACCATACACTCCCCCTATACTACCAAATACTCCCCTATAGTTCTCTATGCTCACTTAAACTCCTTACTTTAACCAAATATCTACACAGCCCCATACTACCCTATTCTCCAATATACTATCTATACATCCCTATACTCTCCACACTACCCTATACTTCTTATAAGGTAGTGTACAATCCCTGCACTATCCTCTACTTCCCTATACTACTTTATACTCCCTTTACAACTTTATGGTTCTTACACATTATGCTACCCTATGCTCCTCTAATATACCCTAAACACCCTATACTATACTATTTTATCTTTACTACCCTATACTAACTTATACAACCTTATACCACCATATATTCCGCTATACTACCCTGTACTCTCTAACTCCCCTTCACTACCATAGACACTCCTTTATTAATCTAAACAACCCTATACTACCCAATAATGTCTAAACTACATAGTCTACCACACTATACTCTGTGGTACCCTATACTCCCTATACTACCCCATAATGCCTAAACACCCCCATAATCGCTACACTTCCCTGTATTCCCCTATGTGTGGAACAGATTTGGTTTTGTGTAGAACAGTCTCTTTTTATAAGCTTACAATTGATTAAATCTTACTTTAACAGAAATGCTGATAATATTTGAAGGTTTCGAGCTGAAGACATCAGGACTCTCTGACCTTTCACAACCACAAAACTACTCATTTCTCTCTTCATTTTAATGAGGACAAATGGGATATTTCATATTCATCATCTGAAAAACACAGTCTAATACCTTCCCGTCCGTCCTTGCTCTCCTCTTTCTCCTCCGAGTGTCTTTGTTAAAAATGAAATCACAAAATATTCTGAACGTGGCCGACAACACGTTTTAACAAAAGCTCAAAATCCAGGTTTTTACTGACTTTCTAACATCATTATTACACTCATTGAACTTTGAGTGCAGATTTGTCTCCTTGTATACCATAGCAACCACCCAGGAAAATCAGTTTCACCCTAGCAACATCCCAACAACCACCTGGTTGTTAAGAATTTCACCCTAGTTACCACGAAGAAACACACTGGCAACCACTAAGCAGCACTGGAGCACACACCTTACTAATCACCTAGCAACCCCATAGCATGAACAGCTTTACACTAGCAATCACCAAGCAATGCCACAGCAACCACTTTAAGGAACAAGATAGTAATAACCTCGCAGCAACATAAACAACTCCTGGTATACCATAGCAATGACCTGCCAAGATCAGCTTCACCTTACGAACATCCTAACAAAAATCAGTGATACCAGAGCAACCACATGGAAAAAAAATGTTTCATCCTAGTTACCACCTAGCAAACACACTGACAGCACCAAGCAACACAGCAACCACCAAGTAAAAATTTAGTAATCACCATATTTATCAACCCCATATGAAACACCTAGTATACCATAGCAACCACCTGTCAAAATAAGTTTCACTCTTGCAACATCCTAAAAAAAATGGGAATGCCAGAGCAACCACATGGAAAAAAAATGTTTCATCCTATACCACCTAGAAACCACCCTGACAACCTCTAAGCAACAACCTAGCAACTGCAGTCTGTGATGCCAGTGCAACCACCTGGCAAAGTTAGTTTCATTTCATCCTAGTGACCAACTAACAACCACTAACCAAAACCATAGCAACCACCTAGCAAAAACTACTTTTCCTTGGTTACCACTTAAAAACACCACAGCAATCACTAATCAATGCTACCGCAACCACCTTCAGCAACAACTTAGTAATCATCTAGCAATCCTAGCTCTGGTATACCACAGCAGCCACCTTCTCAAATTAGTTTCACCCTAGCAACACCCCAACCAAAAATTGTTGTGCCAGAGCAACCACCTGACAAAGATTGTTTTAAATCACCCTAGTTAACAACTAAAACACACTAAGCAAAACCATAGCAACCACCTAACAACAACTTACTTAACACCTTTAACTACATACCATTTACCTAGCAAAAACTTTTTTTCCTTGGTTACCACTTAAAAACACCACAGCAATCACTAATCAATGCCACAGCAACCACCTTCAACATCAAGTAAACATCTGGCATCTTAATAATGCCATAGCAACCACATGGAAAAATGGTGTTTTATCCTAGTTACCACCTAGAAACACGCTGACAACATCTAAGCAATACTAAAGCAACCCCATAGCAACCCCCTGCCAAAAGAAATCCTTGGTTTCCACTTCATTGGTTACACCACAGCAATCACTAATCAATGCCAAAGCAACTGCCTTTGGCAACGGCCTATCATCTAGCAAATTGGTAATACCAGAGCAACCACATGGGAAAAAAATGTTTCATCCTAGTTACCACCTAGAAACCCCATAGCAACCCCCTGTCAAAAATATCCTTGGTTACACCACAGCAATCACTAATCAATTCCACAGCAACCACCTTCAAGTGAACATCTAACAAATCGGTTATACCAGAGCAACCACATGAAAAAAAAAATGTTTCATCCTAGTTACCACTTAGGAACACTCTGACAACCTCTAAGCAACACTAAGGCAACCACTGAGCAGCGGCATATAAAACACCTTATAGGGTATACCATAGCAACCAACTGGCATAATAGTTTTACCCTACATTTTACCTTCTAGAAACACTATATATTATATATATATATATATATATATATATATATATATATATATATATATATATATATATATATATAACACAACTGCCTTCAGCATCAAGTAAACATCGAGCAAATTGGTAATACCAGAGCAACCACACGGAAAAAAAAATGTTTCATCCTAGTTACAACCTAGGAACACTCTGACACCTGGTATATCGTTCTGACCTGTGTTTTCTGTCTTTTTCTCCACCTTTCTAGTCATTATCAGAATTATAATTAGTTATTATTGTATAAAAGCTTTATTTATTATAAATTCTGGTCGCTGAGCTGCGGAGTGAAGGACTATAAAAGCAATATTCACCAGAGAAACTAATTTAATATCCCTCTTTTCAGGGGATCCGTATCTGAAATTACATATTGAGTGTTTAATGCTCCCACCTGGAGCCGAGTGTAAGGAGTTTTTTGTGTTTGTATTTTAGATAATAGAGTGATTGTATCGACGCTAATCGAGATAAAGAGCTGTTTATTCGGGTGAATCCCTGTGGTTTAGTAGATCAAAACATTATTGATTCAGAGCTTGTGAGGAAAATCGCTACAGAACAAAGAGATAATAAAAAGAAACACTACCTTTTGTGGAAAATACAGTCAGCAGGATTCTAAACTAAATATATAGCAAAGAGAATTTAATAGTTGGAATGTAATTATTGTTAAATAAAAATTCTATTATAATATACAGAGTGAAAGGATTAATAAGTTCATTGGATCAAACTGTTGAAACACATAAAACACTTCAGAAAAACACTAGATAACACCTAACAACTTACACAGAATGCCATCCCCGAAGAATAACATCTCATGTTCAGTTTAATGTACATACTGCTGACCTTGGACTTTTGGTATTGGGAATTTGTTAGTGTAGCTCCAGAGTTTTACTGAGACTGTTGTTGTGAATACCCTATAAAAGGTTGGCAATACTTTGCAAAGTTACAACTAAAACATACAGGTATAAACAGTGCACCAATGGTTATTGAATAACAGGTGAGAGGAATAAGTATTCAGGAGAGTGTGAATATGAGAACAGTTCCTCTTTGGTCGAAGTTCTTTCAGAAGAACACTAGTTTACTGTACATACAGCTGTACTAGGACTTTCGACATTGGGACTTTGTTAGTGTAGCTCCAGAGTTGTGTAGGCTGTTGTTGAGAAAACCCTATAAAAGAGGGAAAATTATATATTTTTCTATTGAACCCTCCTGTGTATTCAGCTCCACATTCAAACACTCAACAACAAAAGGACAATAGCAGCCTCAGCTCACAGGATTAGCGTCCTAAAGCCTCCCAGACTGGAATTCACTGCGTTTTGGTCGTCTTACAGGAATTCAAACCAATCTGTATTGTGTTTATAGTGTATAAAAACACACTATATTGTGTATTTACAGAACCGATTAACTCTCACAGCCTCCTGTCTGTCTCTGTCTTCAATCACGTCTTCTTCTTTTTCTTCGTACAACATTCGGTTCTTCTGTCGTAAGCAGAAATGACAGCTTGAACGCCTGACATCTAATTCCGTTAGCGTAATTGCTGGCTACAGTTTATTAGCGGCCTTCAGCGAACCACTCAGACAATATAACACAGTTTAATGGGTTTATTACGGAAAGTTAGTCACGACTGAGGCGTAACTGAGCGATTTAACGTTAAAATTCCTACATTTTTATCCATTTATCTGCCTTAACACATAGCACAACAGATGAGATATCATTAAATAAAATGCTCTATAATGATTTAATAACCTTAACTGACTTACCACAACATAGAACACAAGATATGACTCAACCAACCAGGACCAACAATGACCAACAATAATCAATAATGACTAACAATGACCATCAATGACCAGCAAATGGCCGACAATGATGAACCATGACCAGCAATGACCAACCGCTACCAACCACGATCAACCATGACCAACCATGACCAACCATGACCAACCAAGACCAACAATGACCAACAATGAACAACCACGACCAACCATGACCAACAACGACCTAAAATGATCTAAAATGATCAATCATGACCAACCTACACCAACAATGACCAACAATGACCAAAAATGATCAATCATGACCAACCTACCCCAACAATGACCAAAAATGATCAATCATGACCAACCTACACCAACAAAGATCAATCATAACCAACCTACCCCATCCATGACCAACAATGACCACCCAAGACCAACCATGACCAACAATGACCAAAAATGATCAACCACGAACCAACAATGACAATGATTAACCACCAACCACCAAGCATACCACCAACCACATCCAACAGGATTAACTGTGGACGCTGTAAGAGGAAGCTGTCTGAAAGGGATGTTCGGGTGCTAACCCGGATTGTATCAAAAAACAAACCACGGCTGATCAAATCACACAGAATTCAATGTTCACCTCAACTCTCCTGTTTCCACCAGAACTGTCCGTCACCACAATCAATTATTGTGCTCTAAAACCAGGAGTTTCAGTTTCCAATTTTTCGGAACACTGTCCATCCCCTGTATATTCAGAAACACTGCTGCTATTTAAACTATGTGGGTAGAATGTGTAAAACTAGATTGTTGGCGGGGTGTAAAATAAGACTCATAATCTTTAATACCCTTAATTTATTTTCTTAGGGTCCAAATTCCTGGCGACACCTCTGTCTAAGTGTAGGTATTTTTGCAAAATACAAGGTTTTTAAGAGGCACAAAGTCTCTCGTAATCTTCCTCTTGCAAATACATCCATTTAGACAGAGGTGTTTCTGGGAAATTGAACCCTAGGAAAAGAAATTAAGGGTATTAAAGACCATGAGTCTGAATTTACACCTCGCCATTAATCTAGTTTTACACATTCTACCTGCATCGTGTTTAAGTTTCAGTCCGAATTTCTCAGGTTCTGATGGTCATTTTAATTAGCTGGAGCTTCATCTTCTACATGCAAATGACTGCAGGTCCCGCCCAGCCCGAGACGACCCGGTTCTGTACAGAGACGTGACTGAGGAGACATAATCCCATTCGGACCACGGGATTCATCACCCAGGGCAGTGTTTTCAGACAGCCGGGTCCAGTGTGAAACCAATGCAATTACGGTTTTCGCTTTCTCTGTAAAGTGATAAGGCATGCTGGGAATTAGTCCACGCCTGAGGCTCCGCTGAGACTCAATGTTGTGACTGATGTTGTGCCACCAGGTGATATGTTGCCCAAAGTTGCTTGAAAAGTGACAGGAATCCAATAATATTCATCTTTATTTATGTAGCACTTTTTAATCTGGGCTCGCACCTTAAATTCAGTGTTTTTATCATTATTTTAAAATGTGTTCTGCTTGTTTTATACTAAACTCATCCAAAATATAAAGAAAAGCATATGGAATTATGTTTTATATTTTACATTCTTCAAAAGTAGCATGACAGATGATCAGCTTTACACATCTTGGTATCTATCAGTCATTTTCTCAGTCAGCTTTATGAGGTAGAGTCTCCTGGAATTCAGGCTTTCAGTTAACAGCTGTGCTGAACTCATCAAGAGTTAATTACTTGAATTTCTTGCCTCTTAATAAAGTGGTTGAGAGCATCAGTTGTAAAATTGTAAAGTTGTGAAGAGGTAAGAAGTACTTAACTAAGTAAAAACAAAAATCAAAAATCTTTAAAGACCATCAAAATGGATATGATGATGAAACTGGCACTCATCAGGAAGAAAGAGCTTCAGGAAAGGAAGTGTAAGAGTTTCCTCTGTTGTAAAGGATAATTTTATCAGATTTATCAGATTATTTGTTTGTTTAACACTTTTATCATCTTGAGACCCAGACTTTTTTTGGCTAATTTTTAAAGTTGGCCTCTTTGGAATTAATATGACCTAAAAAGTACAAAAGCTAAAAATTTGTATAGGTTATCTGAATATTTGGGATCAGAAGTTCCCAATTAGTCCAATAACTTTCTACAGTAAGTAAATAATCTAGTTTTAAACATAAAATATGATGATAATTTTTACCCGACTCATGTTTCCGACTGGACTGGCTGTAGAAACTTTTGACTGGGATTCCCGCCATCTTGTTTTCAGCCAATTGAGTGTAATGTGATCATTAGATCATACAGGTAGTGTCTCCATATGAGGCCAGGATTAAGAGCAAGGTCCCACAATCTAACAAAGTAAAACCAAAAATTGATAAGAATTTTAACCATCAAAAAGAAAAGGAAATGTTGCAAATAAAAAAAAATAAAAAATAAGATGCCACTTAAAAATGATGAGTTTCTTTGATTTTACCAAATTGAAAACCTCTGGAATATAATCAAGAGGAAGATGGAAGATCACAAACCATCAAACCACCAAACTGAACTGCTTGAATTTTTACACCAGGAGTAAAGCAGCATAAAGTTATCCAAAAGCAGTGTGTAAGACTGGTGGAGGAGAACATGATGCCAAGATGCATGAAAAAAAAAACTGTGATTAAAAACCAGGATTATTCCACCAGATATTGATTATTTCTGAACTCTTAAAACTTTATGAATATGAACTTGTTTTCTTTGCATTATTTGAGGTCTGAAAGCTCTGCATCTTTTTTGTTATTTCAGTAATTTCTCATTTTCTGTAAATAAATGCTCTAAATGAGAATATTTTTATTTGTAATTTGGGAGAAATGTTGTCTGTAGTTTATAGAATAAAACAACAATGTTCATTTTACTCAAACATAAACCTATAAATAGTAAAATCAGAGAAACTGAAACTGAAGCGCTCTCTTCGTTTTTTACAGAGTTGTATATATATTTTGAAATATACTTGGTCAACCACACCTGGATAATATTAGGCTATAATGGTGCAGAGTTTTAGTTCACAGATGGTTGGACGCAACCAGAGCCTGAGGGAACCAACGTCAGATTTGGAGTAATTGAACGTTGTTGAACGAAACAATGGAAAATGAGATTATAGCAGTGGATCATTCAGCCAAGAGGCTGCTTATAAATGAAGAAAAGTGGTGGACCCAGAACGGATCCTTGAGGGACCCCTTGAGTAACGGGCAGAACGCCATGCATTCAGTGCACATTTCACAATTTAAATAATTATAGTATTTTTCTCACAGAATAAACTAAATTAAATGACCGGGGACCTCCTGCATTGATGCCAACTGAAACGCCACTCAACACAATGCTGCTCATCTCTTTATTCAGGCAGGAGTAGAGCTGGAACATTGGTTGGCATATACAGGGTTTATTTGGGTGATTATCCCTGGTGAAAAAAATACACTTAATTGTACTTAAAACATACTGAGAAATGTCTATTAAACAGACTTATGTACTTACCTAACTATATATTAAAATACATTAATATTAAACTTTTATCAAATGTTTGAAAGTAAACTTTGACAATACTTTGTAAAAGTAACATAACACAGTGTATTTATTTCCAAATATACTTTTGTATATTTTTAGCAAAGTGTATATTTTTAGCAAAGTAGTTAAAGTGTTTTAACTACTGTAACAGCAAACAGTTCACTTAAAGAGCTAACTAGGTCTTAGCACGGTTAGCGGATAATACTAATGCTGTTCCAGTAGTGCTAGCCAGGGTAAGGAGCAGGCTACATGCAGATATACTCACCTCTGAAGGGTGAACGAGCTAACTAGCGCTTAGTGTGGTCAGCAGGTAATGCTAATGCTGCTCCAGCATTGCCAGCTGGGGTTAGCAGCAGGCTACATGCCGATCATACTCGCCTCTTAAGGTGGTGAAAGAGCTAAGTAGCTCTTAGCACGGTTAGCGGGTAATGCTAATGCTGCTCCAGCAGTGCTAGCTCAGGTTAGCAGCAGGCTCCAGGCTGATAACACAATAAGAAATTTGTATCGTTTGAGACTTTGGAGCAGCCGGGAATAAATTCCCCACCACACCATCTCAAAATCTCATCTCAAAACACAAATTTCATGATTTATTGATGCATATCAATGCTAATAAATAGTTAGCATGCGGGCATTCGAAGGAATTTTACTAAAGAAATTGAGAACTGCAGAAAATTTACCACCCTGTTACCATTCATAGTGAACACAGCATTTCACCCGTAACTGAACGAAAAAGGTAATATTAAGAAGAATCTTATATCTGAGGTGGAAATGTGATTTATTTTCCTTCATGTTGTGATTTTCTTTAGAAAACTGTGAAATAGATAGTGTCACATTCTATAAAATGGCTTGATTAAATTCCACCAGCATCTTTTCTGTGCTTTACTTCAAAATATCTATCTGAAATCTGAAGAAAACTCAACAAGTGTCCAAAATAGAAGAGAAACAGAAGTGCTGCCCTGCGGGTCAGGTAGCGTTCAGTCTGTATCACATCAAGAGCATCTCAAAAACAATCTCCACTCTCCAAAAACATCATAATAAACACTATTTCTTTCCCAACACGAGATTAACCGGCTCACTGTTGGTCTCCTCTCAAACATAAAGAGAAAAAAATATGAGAAAAAAAAAGGGTACAGGGCTCGGATCTGACAGAAGAGACACTAAGATACTGTGTAAAATACAGGAAACTGCAGGAAAATGTGTCTGCATGCATTAGAATAATGTAAATGTCTCAGATTATTCATTAATCCACCAGTTATTCAGAATATAAGCAAACTCGCCCATCAATCATACAGAACTCTAATGAGCACTTACAGTAATTCAAACATCAATCAAATTGCAAAATCCCTGTCTGCTCATTTTTCATCCTTTCCTGGACTCTTCGCAAAAGACGATACGGTTCCAGACTTCAACAGTCCAGGTTTGGTCCAAAAATGTCCAAATTATGTCAAAAGCTACTGAATTATGTAAAAAAAAAAGCTTTAAGAAGAAATGAAGGTCATTCAATCCAAAGAGAAGAATTTCAAGAACTTTGAAAGTATCCTCGAGTCCAGTCACCACAAAGATCATCAAAAACTTTAAAATGATGGAACTGGCACTCATCAGGACCGCCCCAGGAAAGAAAGAGCAAGAGCACCTAAATACTTCTTCACAGAGTATTTTGGTTTGTTTAACACACACACACACACACACACACATGGATGTGATGGATTTGATTAATTGAATGGATGAAAGTATGATTGGGTGAAAAGATAATGTGGTAGACTGGATGGACGATTGGGTTTATTGGATGGATATATTAAATTAATTGGATAAATGGCTGATTGGGTGGATTGGAGGTACAGATTGGATGAATTGGATAGATGACTGGGTGTATTTTATGGATGATTGGTTGGACTGGATGTATGGATTAGATGAATTGGGTGGATGAATGGATATATTGGATGGACAGATTAGATTAATTTGTTTGGTAATTGTATAATTGGATGGATTAGATGGATGGATTAGATTAATTTGATGGATGTATGTATGATTAGGTGGATGGGTGACTGGATGGATAAATGTTTAGATGGGTGTTTGGGTGAGATGAATGGATGAGAAATTGGATGGATTGTTTGATTAGACTGAATAAATGGATTGGATAGATGGATGATTGGGTGAATTGGACGTATGGATTAAATTAACTGGATGAATTTATGATTGGGAGCATTGGCTATGGATTCGATGAATGGATTAGATTAATTTGATGGATGAATGTATAGATTACTAATTGGGTGAATTGGATGGATGAGATTAATTGAATCAATTGTTTGATTAGACTGAGTGAATAAATGGATTGGAAAGGTTGATGTATGGATGTTGCATGGATGAATGTGATGGATGCGATGGAGGATTGGGTGGATTCAATGAAATAAAGGGGTAGATTAGATGAATTGCATGGATTGGTTGAATTGGATAAACGGATTGGGTGGATGGGTTGGGTTTCTCTATTGGCCGACAGATTACCAGTGAGTGTAATAACAGCCAATCGCATGGTTAACTCCACCACAAAGTTTTGTTTTTTTTAACTGCTTGAAGCTCTTAAAGAACTCAATGATCCTGATCTCTGTACGTCTATCTTATATCACACATCCGCATATGGAATCGTCTCCAGGGAGAAAGTAATTCAAACACATTGATTAATTAGAGAAGTTTAACCACCAGGCATGCTGCGCTTTGGCAACCTTTATCTTGACATTATAATCACTGGAATGTGGGCAATCTGAGTCTGAGGCTCGACTGGAGTGAGGATAATTACCGCTATCGTTCTGCAGCGCTCTGATTAATATCGTCTCGGGAGATTTCTGGATTCCTGGCCTGAAACTCGGCTGCTTATGAAAGAGCTCAGGTATGTGGCCCGGCGGCGCTCGCGGCGGATGTTGCGGAGGAGCTCGCCGAGGAGTCGTTATCTCGCCGCCGCCAGCTCGCAGGACCTTATTGTGAAGAAATATGAATAAGAAGTTGTTTGATGAGCGAGACGGATGCAGGTCAGCAGGATCACGGACACAGAAGAGTATCGGGACACCAGCTCATTCGTAATTTCTCCTCAAATCAAGTGTGTATTATTCTGCTTTTGTTGGAGTAACTGTAGCTAGTGCTAGATTTTAGAGATTTATATTTTTGATATTTTGATATTTGATTGCATTCAGCCAAAAAAGCAGGGGTGGTAGCTCTGGAGAATTGGTGGAAGTTGTGGTAGTGGAATATTAATCAGGTACCTGGTAACAAAAGCAAGGAGTGCAGAGCAAAGAAGGAAACATGCAGGGGGGGAAAGTGGCATATGTGGAAATTCACTATCCAAGAGAACTGCTGAAGCAATAAGTCTTATCTGTTTCCAAACAAATTTAAAGCTAAATAATCACCATCATCATCAGTTGGAATTAATTGGACTCTTCAAGCCAAAATTTAAAGTAACGTTTAAAGAACATTGAATTTAAAGACTGCTGGTTTTTGATCCACTATGACCTTGACCAAGAATAAGGACAGGATGGATGGATGGATGAATTAAGGGACAGAATAGGATGGGATTGATGGATGGATTGATGGATGAATTAAGGGATGGGATTGGTGGACAGATGAATTGAGGGCATCCATGGGACGGGACGGGACAGGATGGGATGGACTGACAAATTAAGGGATCAATATGATGGATAAATTATGAAATTGAATGGGATGAATAGAATGAATTAAGGGATGGATGGATCAATTGAGGGTTGAGCAGGACAGATGGACGGATGAAATAAGGGATGGATGGATGGATGGAATGGATGGATTAATTGAGGAATGGAACGGGACACATGGATGGATGGATTAATGGATGGATGGATGGATTATTTGGCAGATGAATTAAGGGATGGGATGGATGGACGGACAGAGGAATTGAAGGTTGGGATAGATGGATGATTTACATGTGGGAGGGATGGATGAATTACAGAACTGATGGATGAATTAAGGTATGGGATGGATGGATCAATTAAGGGATCAACTGGGATGGAATGGATGAATAAAAAAGGGATGGTTGGTATGGGCGGATAAATTAAGGGATGGGATGGATGGATGAATTAAGGGATGGATGGACAGACATATGGATGAATTATGGGATGGGATAGACAGATGGATGAAATAAGGGATGGGATGGATGGACAGAGGAATTGAAGGATGGGACAGATGTATGGATGGATGAATTAAGGGATGGGATGGACAGATTGATTAAGGGATGGGATGGATGGATGAATTAAGGGATAGATGGACAGACAGATGGATGAAATAAGATATGGGATGGATGGACAGATGAATTAAAGAGTGGGACGAATGTATGTATGGATGAATTAAGGGATGGGATGAATGAATTAATTAAGAGATGGGATAGGATGGATAGATGGATGAATTAAGGTATGGGATGGATGGACAGATCAATTATGGGATTGATGGATGAATTAAGGGATGGGGTTAGATTGGGATGGATGGATGAATAAAATATATTCATGGATGGATAGATTAAGGGATGGGATGGAATTCGGATGGATGGATGGATGGGTTTTTAAATTGAGTTGGGCACTGAAATAGACAATAGTATGAACCAAGAAGACGCTACTGTAGCACGTTTTAATAAGAAAGACTGTAGGATCTGGACCCACTATGGAAGAATATAAGGATGGATGGATTGAATGGGTTAACTGGTTAGATAGATGGATGTTTGCCTGGATAAATAGAGAGACAGTAGGAATCAGTGGGACACTCGATGTCAGTAACTGCTGTTGACTGAAGCACTTCAGTGAAGTGAGACGTCTCACCCCCAGGTGTCTCTTCACCCCCGGCCCATAATCCACCACCACTTAATCACTGTGCTCCTAAACAGAGTTAAAACAACTCAGGGAAACAGAGGAGTTATCACAACTAATCCATATAAATCCAGATAAATCTCCAGACTCCCTGTAGCAGGTCTGAACTCACCGGTGCATTAAATTACCCCTGGGGGTAATTACTGTATTCACACAATCCCAACATCAGTGCAACAGGAGGAACGTCACTCTGACAGGAAAACTAATTCAGACACGTCAGATGTTTGTACTTTAATTGACAGATTAATAAAAAACACAGACAGCATATGTTGGTGTCGTCAACCTATGTAAATAATTAGTTCATCATTTTTTTGCCAGAGCCCTGCATTAATGTATTAATCTGATTTCTATGGGGATATTATTATTGACATTTTTTATTTCTCTGTTAGATCTCAGTGTCTTTTTCTAGTTCTACTCAACTAACTAACATTTTAAAAACAGTTTAAAACCAAATTAATGGATATTTAAATAAAAAAAAGAAAACATAAAACATGTCTGAAGTGTCCATTTGAGTTCATTAAAAATAATTTTAAAAAATGCCTTGTAATTGATGCAACAGATCATAACTTAAGTTCCAATCTGATCTCACACAGATTTCACAGAAAATAAAAGTAGAAATAACTTAAAACTTAAAATTCACAGCTTTTACAACTTAAAACAAAAACAACACCACAGCAACCAACAACATACCAACAAAAACTTAGCAATACCACAGGAACCAGCAACTTAGCAACATCAAAGGTGTCATAGCAACCACCTAGCAGCACCACAGCAACCAACAAATTCCCCATAAAAATAAATGAGGTGCAATGGTTTTGGCACCTTTCAAATGTACTGTTGTTACAAACAATCATTTGCAGGTGACCATAGCATCCACATATTAACACCAAAGCCACCACCTAGTATACTAAAGCATCCACCTAGGAACCATTTAGCAGCACCACAGCAACCAACAACTTAGCAAAGCCACAGGAACCATCTAGAATGTCATAGCAATCATCTAGCAGCACCATAGCAACCATCTAGCAACACGATAGCATCCAACAATTTTCCATAAGTATAAATGAGGTTTTGGCACCTTCCAAATGTAATGTTGATACAAACAATCACTAGCAGATGACCATAGCATCCACATGTTAACATCACAGAAATCAAAAACTTAGAACACCACAGCAACCACCTTGTATACTAAAGCATCCACCTAGCAACCACTTAGGAGCACCACAGCAACCAACAACTTAGCAAAGCCACAGGAACCATCTAGAATGCCATAGCAATCATCTAGCAGCACCATAGCAACCATCTAGCAACACCACAGCAACCAACAAATTCCCAAAAGAATGAATGAGGTGCAATCGTTTTGGCACCTTTCAAATGTAATGCTGATACAAACAATCAATAGCAGATGACCATAGCATCCACATGTTAACCTCACAGCAACCAAAAACTTAGAAACACCACAGCAACCACCTAGTATACTAAAGCATCCACTTAACATCTCCGTGAAACCACCTAGCATCCAACTAGTAACCACTTTGCAGCACCATAGCAACTACCAAACAATAGTTTTTGCATCTTTTAAGTGTAATCCAAATATTCACACCACAGCCACCACCTAGGATTCTATTGCATCCACCAAGCAACCAATTAACACCGTAGCAACAACTTCGCAACACCATAACAACTATTAGCATATGATGTATTTCCTGCAGAAAATTATGTAATTTGTTTAGTTATTTTTATCAGTTTTCATATTTACAGTTGAGCTGATGGCTCTATTAGCGCAATAAAATCATTGTTCAATTCTAGGAAATACCTTTCATACAGCTATTCATCCACAAGCATAAACAACTGCATCCTGCAACGCTGAAATATATAAATATAAAAAAATATATATACTGCATCAGGAAATGTAATTATACTGAACTCTTCTACGGTAAACAACGCAGGCTGATCCAGTTCTTCTTGGCTGCTTTTCTGAACAATTCATTATTCACTCATGAAATATTCATTATGGCGTAATTATTTTCCAATTTATGAAAAACACACTTTTTCCCAGAACTAATAAATAATTACTGTGAAAAATACAAACAGTAAAACAGGATATCCTGACCTGGGAGCATCTTCACTGTTTGTATTCCCAAAATATCAATATCCTTTAGTTTATAAGAGTGGAGACGATTCCAAGAATCATCATTTTTATGATTTTAATTAGTGTGTGCAGCAATAGAAAATATATCTGTTGTGTAAATTGATTTTTTTAATAAATGATATGCCTTTTCCTGCATTCTGATGGGTTTATATCAGGCTGTTAAACACTTAATTGTACCTATAAAAGTGATTTAATTCAGTGATTCATTTCAGAGGTAGATTCAACAAGTCCTTATACAACTAGTTTATACTGTATATTTATCAGCCTGTTTCTAAACCCACTGCTATTGCGAAGATACTGAAATTAATTTAATAAATTACTGTAATTTATGGTTGCATTTTACATTTTAATCTGTGAATACTCGATATCTTTATTTTAAGAATACCCTCTTTTAAACACAGTGTTGGCTTGTGATCATTCATCTTCCTCTTGATTATATTCCAGAGGTTTTTAATTTGATAAAATCAAAGAAACTCATCATTTTTAAGTGAAATCTTATATATTTTTTCCAGAGCTGTTAATTTATAGATAACAGTTTTTGTCATGCAATCATGTTTAAACTAAGTAAAAATCCAACCATCCACCAATGGATTAAGATCACTTTCAGAAGATAAAATCAACAATCTTACAACAAGGTAAAATTAATTAGAAATATCTCTAAAAAACATGAATTTAGGGTATTTAAACTGAAGATTTACCATATTGTGGCGTGGAAGAGGAAGGAGGACCCGTGAGACTCATGCTGAATGCTCAACAGCTCCTTTATTGAACAGGCTTGCCACTCACTTACAGTCTTTAACAAGACTAGGAGAGCTAAAACCATTTCCCACAGAGCTCAAACAGCCCAAAGGCCACCAACCCAGCTGTGTGTCTCCCAGATGGCAGATCCAGAGTGGTGCCCACCCTCTCTGCATAACCCCTCCCAAGGGAGATGCCCCACCCCTGTCATCCTCGCACACAGGAGAACAGAAACATGCCTACAGGCAGCCACACACACAACCCAGAGCCGCCACAATATTTTACAGACTATAAGGTATGTTTTCAGAGCTGTACACACTTAAATGTACCTCAACCCCAACCTGTACTTGAGTAAAATAGTATAGTAATGCAATAATTCATAATTGTGTTAATTGTGTATTTTCTGCCAGCCTTTCTCAAGAGCTGTGGTCTTCAGCCATGTTCCCGGAGAGCTACTTGGACCTGACCCTTATTAATACTCCTGATTACAGTAATTACTACCTTCAGCAGTTCTTGATTGGCTGAATGCGGTGTGTTTGGGCTGGCGTTGGGTTGAAAAAATAAAAATTTCTACCTATAGGAAGGAAGCTGTTCCAGTGTGGAATTGAAACTTCAGATACTGAATCATTGATTCCAATCAAGTCTGGAACAGTTTAGCAAATTCCTGATTGATCCTAACTGATAATTATCAGGTTTAGTAGATGGAGAACGTGCCGATCTGTGCTGGATACCAGTCTTCTGGGGATAGAACCCCTAGCTATTACTTTTGTACTTGACTATTGTAAGTCGCTTTTGGACAAAAGCATCTGCCAAATGTAATGTAATGTAATGTAATGTAATGTAATGTAATGTAATGTAATGTGACCGTAGTCTACTGCTCTAGTTTCTTCTTCATGTAGACCTTAAATTCTAATCCACCCACCTGAACTAGCTAATTGTAACCTCTCTTGATTGAAGATCTTGATTGGCTGGGATTACCCAATCCCATTTCTCTTTTGTACCTTCGTACTCCTACCCCTTGTTCTAAGGATCAACCTTACTAACTAATTCTAACCTCATCTCCTTCTTCCCCTTCTCTACTCCTCTATCCCATTATTTCCCTCTGACCTCCTTAAGGCCCTATCTATAGATGTTTTATTTTTTTTAACTTCTATTATTTTTGTACTTAACCTCTTCTATTATTTGCACTTCAATATTGTAAGTCGCTTTGGACAAAAGCGTCTGCCAAATGTAATGTGATGTAATGTAATGTAATCAACCCTTCAAGCATCCAATAAGTCGTCATTTAGTGGAAACCACTAAAATGTGCAGGACAGATGGAGCATTAATGACAGAATGGGGAACTAATGTTATATCACAATGACTTTTGCTAACTAACAAGTTCAGCAACCTAGCTGCTGGCTAACTAAGAGCTTTAACGAATGTTGCTCCGTTTAAGGTGGAACGGGAAAGTTAGCTAGCTATGTAGCTACTGAGATGAACTGCTATCGATTTTCTTATGCTGGTTATGAAGTAAATGGCCATAAAACATTGAAACTATGGATATGGTTTGATGGTTATCATCATTTTAAAAAAGGAAAATAATCAATTTTGTGCGTGTGATTCTAATATCCCTCTGTTTAGAGTGTTCCTCTGAAAAATCTCAGTATGAAGTATCATGTAGCCCCAACACTTCCCATAATCGACCTCTTCAACCTAACATGAATCAGAACAACCCTTAACCCCTAGGCTAAGTGGTAGGGTGTAAGAGTGAAATGGGATTGGGCCTTGGTCTGAATGATCAATTCCTGTTGAACACAATTTGGCAATTTCCCTCCTTAATCACAGCTGATTAATCTCAGTTGTTATTTAGCAGGTTGGTTAGCTTAGCCATATTGGAACTCAATCAGCTTGAGACAAGAATCAAACCCAACCAACCAAACACCCCCATTTTTTGACTTATTTGTACTGGGCTAAAGATGTCGTTTCCAAGCTGTGAAGAAAATAAATACAGTAGGATCGTTTCCCAACTGTTGTTCACGCCATTTTCCCCTTCACTGCACTTGTACTGCTGCTTTTTTGCACCATTACCTGCAAGAAACCCATCAGATCTGCTTAATTTAGGGGTTTCCAGCATGCACAGCCATTACAGCCTGCAGAGGTGTACACTCTGAAGCAGAGAGACGGGAACAAACTGGGACAATTCAATCAAAAACAGAACAAAAACCACAGGACAGAAGAAACCCAAGACAGAACTCAAGACTACAGCTCCAACTGGAGAGAGTTTACAGAAAGTGTGGAAAGTGTAGAAAGTATGGGCTATATATGCATGAACTAATGAGCTAAAGGTGTGTGATTAAGGGAAATTGAGTCATATGACTAACAACGGTGGTGCTGAATCTGGCGTGGGCTGATCCAGAAATGGAAAAGTCTATATGAGTTGTTTCTGAAACTTAAAGAAAGCTTCTAACTCTTTGGCGCTGTCCATTTTATCCATTTTTAATTTACTAGCCAATCTGTAGAAACAAACAAACTCTCCCTAACACCGTGTCAACATTTCTTGATGAATATGATTGGACGAGATCGCTGGTTCGAATCCCAGTCATGCAGCTTGCCATCAGAGGACATGAACTGTTGTATTTGTATTCAGGAAAACGAATACTAAACTCTTAAAACTATATGAATATGAACTTGTTTTCTTTGCATTATTTGAGGTCTGAAAGCTCTGTAGAAACAAACAAACTGTTCCTTACACCGCGTCAACATTTCTTGATGAATATGATTGGATGAGATTGCTGGTTCGAATCCCAGTCATGCAGCTTGCGGTCATCAGCTGCCGGAGCCTCAAGAGAGCACACACACACAGTTGTCCTTGCTCTCTCTGGGTGGGTACAGTACAGTAGATGGCGCTCTCTTTTTCCCCCTCATCACTTCTATGGTGATGTGGATCAGCACAAGGCTACACCTGTGAGCCGATGTATCAGAACCACTAGAGTCGGTGCGCCTTCCTCCGAGCGTTAGCGCTGTGATGCTACTCTGCAAACTAATCTGTCCGCTTTGTCCTTCCGTCCACACGAAAATAACGTTTTCCATCAGTGAAAATTGAACTTTTTGAAACGGCATCCTTTTACATACTTTATCCATCCATCTCTGCTACCAGTAGAGCCGTGTGAGAAAATTAAGCTTTCTGAAAATGCTGACGCCACACATTGAGTCTGTTCAAAATGTTCTTAACCTTTTCAGAATGAGGCTGAAACATGGACAGAGCCTGGATTGGTTTTGTTCTCCCAGACGTCCTCTGAGAAAATTACAGGCTGAATTATCTACTGTTTTTCTCTGAACTCCGTGCTCCTCCGGTAATTTTAGTCCCGTCCGGACGCACATCTCTGAGATTCGTCTCCTCGCCTTTAATAAAATAGATATTTGTCCACTGCCGCGCACCGTAGTTACACTTTGGGTGCGCTCCGTTTCCACGGAGATCCATGTTAAAAACACAACAGCGAGTGGAAATAGAGGAGCTACTGAACGCTGCGATGTCATGTGACCGAGAAAAAAGCCTAAAAACTCACTGGTTCTCCTGTTTTTCCATTGCAGTCCGGATGCAGGGGTTTTATCACTAAAGAGTAGAAGTGTAAAATATTTTTTTCATACTTTTATATTTTAATATAAGACTTTGATTGTCTCTCAGTAATAGTAAGACAAATATGTAAAGCAGTTACAAATCTACAGTGTCCAAAAAAAATTAGAGAGCACTTAAAAATTATGAGTTTCTTTGATTTTACCAAATTAAAAACCTCTGGAATATAATCAAGAGGAAGATGGATGATCACAAACCATCAAACCACCAAACTGAACTGCTTGAATTTTTGCACCAGGAGTAAAGCAGCATAAAGTTATCCAAAAGCAGTGTGTAAGACTGGTGGAGGAGAACATGATGCCAAGATGCATTAAATTAAACTGTGATTAAAAACCAACCAGGGTTATTCCACCAAATATTGATTATTTCTGAACTCTTAAAACTTTATGAATATGAACTTGTTTTCTTTGCATTATTTGAGGTCTGAAAGTTCTGCATCTTTTTTGTTATTTCAGTCATTTCTCATTTTCTGTAAATAAATGCTCTAAATGAGAATATTTTTATTTGTAATTTGGGAGAAATGTTGTCTGTAGTTTATAGAATAAAACAAGTGATGTGTGGTTGGGTGTGGATGGGACCGATAAGATAAGATATCTAACCACTTCACCACCACTGTTACACTGTAAAAATCCCTGTATAAATCCCAACTAGTGCCAAAAAGCATGTATCTCCTCATACATCCATTCATTTGTTGTTGGACGTTCGTCAAAAACATCAATATACCCATTTATCTGTTCTTTATCTTTTGGCGTCTTCAGTGTTTATCATTGATGAGCACCATCATGGAGAATCGGAGAATGTTTCTGTGCCCAAACGTTGCTGTTGTCATGACCACCAAGCCGTCATCCAATTAGCATTCTTAGCGTGTCCGTTCTTTGTATTTTTAGCATTCTCAGTCACGTCACAGCTAAAACAGCTAAAACTCACGTCCTTGGCTGAAGTTTTGGTTGTGGATTAAAGCGCCAGGAGAGCCGTGGCTGGAATCCGAGGAACGCTTCCAGGTGTACCTCTGATGCACCTCTGAGCAAATCACATCCAAATAAACAATGCTAATGCTAATGCTAATCACACTCTCTCCGGCGCTACGTGACACCAGCACTGCAGCGCTAAAGGCTTTAATTTCTGAGCGATCGGCTGATAAAAATGAATATTTTCTCAAAGCTAGAAAGCTTCCAGACTGCAGGGTGTTAATAGAAATAGCAGGAAATAAAACAAAAATTATAGCGTTTGTACATGAAGCTGAGCTTCACGTAACCTCAGCTTCTTTGGACGACCAACGCGAGGTGTGTTTTGAGTGTATCCTGCTCTTTTAAAACGCTGGATGATCTCGGCCGCTGTTTCAGGGTGTTGCCCATCTTCATGTAGCGCAACAATTTGTCTTTTAAGATCCTTTTAAGAGAGAGCTCTTTGCCATGAGGTGCCATGTTGGAACTTTCAGTCACCAGTATGAGAGAGTTTTGTGAGAGCTGTACTACAAAATTACTAGAACACACCTGCTCCCTTATGCACACCTGAGACCTAGTAAGACTAACGAGTTACATGACATTTTGGAGGGAAAATGACTCACTTTTGTTGCGGGTGGTGTTTTAGACATTAACGGCTGTATATTTTGAGAGTTATTTTAAGGGAAGAATAATATATTTACACTGTTATATAAACTAAGCTGCACACAGACTACTTTTTTTTTATTGTATTAATGTGTTATTTTGTCAGTGTTTCCCATAAAAAAGATAAAACTTAAATATCTGCAGAAATGTGAGGGTTGTATAATTTTTTTATAATTATAAAATCTGATTTTATAATAAAAAACTCGAATCGTACCTCCTATCAGCTGATGAGCTGCAGCCAGTGGACCGGATGCTCCGCCACCTTTATCTAGATGTCAGGAAGGTGATGAGTCCTCGTCTGATGGATAGACAGATGAATAGATAGATAGAAAAGATGAATCGACACCAAACGCATCTACAAACTGAGATGTCTGTCAGATTCATCACATTTATCTCTGTCAGGATTTATTCTATAAGGTACAGCCTATGGTGCCTGAGGGTGAAGAGATCATGTTAGTAATGATGCAGCAGATCATCTGAAATGCTGTTTGTCTCGATCTTTTAGGTCTTAAAAATAAAACAACTAAAGCAAGCTTTTTTTACAATGCATTTTACAGTATAGTTTAGTTTTAGTTTGGAAAATCATAATAAATAACAAGAAAACACTAAAGACTAAAGGTTCCACTAGATAAGAAGAATGAGGACAAAATGTAATTCATTGTATCTGCTGTGGCAGATTTCCTTATTATTTCTAATTTATTATTAAATAATTTAAATATATATATATATATATCCTTTTTTATTGATTGTTTAAATGCATGATACAGGATGTGATTTTTTTTTCTGTTTCTCTTTTTTTTATTATCTGTTTTTATGTGTATATGTTTTGCAAAAACCAAAATAAACTAAAATAAAAAATATATATAATAATAATAAAAAAATAAGGATGTAATAAACAGCTTCCCCACATATAATTCATATATGAAGCTTAGCTCGCTGGGATCACTGAATCATTTTAACTTTTAGTTTCTAATCGCCATCAGAAATCAGCCTGTGATTGTATTAAATTATTTTTTTGTGTTAGTTTGTCTGTTTCTTATTTAAATTTATAATTTTTAATTTATTTTAATTGATTTATTATTACTTTTATTTTTTTATGATATTTTATTATTATTATTTTTTTTTATTCTAATATTTTATATTCTCATTTTTGTTCTTAGTTCTATTATCCATTTAATAATTTACTTTACTTTTACTATTATATATATATATATATATATTTTTTTTTTTTTTTTACTTTGTGTGTCAAATTTGATGAGTTTTTTTTTTTTTTAGAATTTTCTGTTTTAAATATATATTTTATTTTATATATATATTTATATATTAAAAGTTGATTTAAAATTAGTACTTTTATTTTATTTATTTATAGTACTATTTTTTTCCGTATTATTTCTAATTTATCGTTAATCGATTTCAATCCCTTTTGTAATGTTAATGCTCGGCAACATTGTAAATGAGGGTCGCCCTCAATGTGTTTTTTTCCAGAGTGAAAATAAAGGTTGATTGATTGATATGTATGTATTTTTTATCTTTTGTATTTATTATTTACTGTGTTTCAGTAATTTCATGTATTTGTCTGCCAGACTGCCAAAGACAATTTTCCATTTAATGTGAATTTAATGGACAATAAAGTTTTTTATCTTATCTTAAAAAACAGGAAATAGAGAATCTGGGACTCTAATCTTCTAGGTCATGTTCAGAAACACACTGATGGGGATAAAAGAAAAGACAATGCAGAACCCGGGGGACATCAGCCCCCAGAGCCCTCGTCTGTGATTGGTCCAGAGAATTTCCTCAGCCAATCGGGTTAGAATGTTGCGTCATCCAGTCATAATTCATTTGCAACCCAATCTGTCACTTGTCTCCATGTTTTCTGTCACTTGTTTCCGAATCACAGCTACAAATCACCTCGTCCCACAGGAAGCGACGGGTCGCCTGGAGCCGGTTATAAATTCCCCTCTCTACTTCCCGTCTAATATGATGAAGTAAAAGCGTCTCCAGTACCTGAGAGACTCTGCAGAGACTTTATTCTTCATCTGAAACTGGAAAATCCATCTTTTCAAGGTCGGTCCGAGAGACGGGAGGAGTTCAGCTCAGCACAGTAAACATAACATTGATTAATCAGTGCAGGAACGTCCAGGACAAATTAAAACCAAGATTAGCTCTTGTTTCTTGTTCACACTGAAAAAAATCCATTGGCAAAAACTAGACAAAATACATGTAAACAGGGATAGAAAAAAAAACATATAATAATGTTGTTCTGTGTGTAATGCCCAAATAGAAGACTCTGAAAAATACAATTAACTAAATATTTAATTTTTTTAAATATTTATTTTAATATTTCCTATTTCTGTCATAAAGCATTTCTAATCGTTTTAAAAATTTTAAATCGTTTTAATTGATTAAAAAAGTGCTATAACTCACACAAAAGTAGTAAAAATTAGCTCTTTCTTTCTCTTTCCTCATTGGTTCTGTTTTTTTACTCCAGTGCAGTGGCTGGAGTTAATCTACTGATTAATTGTTAATCTTGTGCACTTTTGATTTAGGGCGTCAGAGTGTCTTTGCTGTCGTAACGATGGGAAAAGTCGCAACGAGCATCGTAACGCATCTTTCTCAGTGTGTATGATAGAGCCCTAGGACTAATTAATAGTGTTCAGAATATCCGTAGGCTTCACTGTTCCCCTGGATCACTATTCCACTATTTTACAATTCCCCTGTATCACTGTTGCCCTGTATCACTGTTCCCCTGTATCACAGTTCCACTATTCCACTGTTCCACTGTTCCACTGTTCCACTGTTCCACTGTTCCACTGTTCCACTGTTCCCCTGGATCACTATTCCACTGTTCCACTGTTCCACTATTCCCCTGTTCCACTATTCCCCTGTTCCACTGTTCCACTGTTCCACTGTTCCCCTGTTCCACTGTTCCCCTGTTCCACTATTCCCCTGTTCCACTGTTCCCCTGTTCCACTGTTCCACTGTTCCACTGTTCCCCTGTATCACTATTCCACTATTCCACTGTTCCACTATTCCACTGTTCCACTATTCCACTATTCCACTGTTCCACTGTTCCACTGTTCCCCTGTATCACTATTCCACTATTCCCCTGTATCACAGTTCCACTATTCCACTGTTTCACTGTTCCCCTGTATCACAGTTCCACTATTCCACTGTTCCACTGTTCCCCTGTATCACTATTCCACTATTCCCCTGTATCACAGTTCCACTATTCCACTGTTCCACTGTTCCCCTGTATCACTATTCCACTATTCCCCTGTATCACAGTTCCACTATTCCACTGTTTCACTGTTCCCCTGTATCACTATTCCACTATTCCCCTGTATCACAGTTCCACTATTCCACTGTATCACTGTTCCCCTGTATCACAGTTCCACTATTCCACTGTTCCACTGTTCCCCTGTATCACTATTCCACTATTCCCCTGTATCACAGTTCCACTATTCCACTGTTTCACTGTTCCCCTGTATCACTATTCCACTATTCCCCTGTATCACAGTTCCACTATTCCACAGTTCCACTGTTCCCCTGTATCACTATTCCACTATTCCCCTGTATCACAGTTCCACTATTCCACTGTTTCACTGTTCCCCTGTATCACAGTTCCACTATTCCACTGTTCCACTGTTCCCCTGTATCACAGTTCCACTATTCCACAGTTCCACTATTCCACTGTTTCACTGTTCCCCTGTATCACTATTCCATGCCTCCACCGTTCCACTATTTCACTGTTTTACTATTCTCATGTATCACTGTTCCACTCTTACACTGTTTCACTGTTCCAACATTCCACTTTTCCACCGTTCCACTATTCCCCTGTACCACTATTTCACTGTTCTACTGTTCCACTACTGTTCCACTGTTCCACTATTCCAATATTCTACTTTTTTTCTAAATCTAGAGTGAAAGCGTTGAGGTCGAGTGGACTTGTTTCCTCTTTCACAGTCTCAGATCATCGGCGCCGTCACCTACGATTGAGCTCCCAACTGGAAAACTTGTGAACGTTTGTTGAAAAGGGCAAATTGAGGGTAAAATCATCTTGGGTAATTGCCTGACTGGGGCTCCTGGGAGGTGCAGAAATCTAAACGCTGGCTCTGCTGTGGGGAGAGAGTGGTTTGGGCTCTGATCCTTGGCTGGGAGCCCCATTAAATTTGAGAAAATTTCTAAGGAGGGTGAAATTGAGGGTAAAATTATTCTGGAGAACCAGTCAGCCCAGTGCTCTCTGACGTTCCTCGTTCCCCATTACTCAGAGCATGATGCCAGACACCTGGCTGCAGTGGTATTTAGACCTCTTGAAGCTCCTTCATGCCGTCGATGCCGCTGATGATGTTGAAGGCGCTGATGATTGTGATGGCGGTGGTTATGTAGCAGCAGTTATGTAAGGAAAAATGCTCTGGTTTCACACGTCTCAGAGGAAGCAAACGCCAGCCCTCACCCCCCCACCCCCCACCCCCCCCCAGCGCTGGTGGCTCTGTGTGATAGGAGCAAACCCAGCTAGCGGGGATTTGGGAACTGAAATTGATTGAAATGGCAGGAAAATTGGGGCGGAATTGCCTGGAGTAAAGCATGCAGCAGAGGCCCAGCTCACAGCCTTTTCAGCATGTTTCAGTTTGTGAGTCCGAGCTACAGAAAAACTCCAAAATTCAAACCTACATTTCTGTATAACAGTTTTGACTTGATTCTGGCCTGAGATTTCTCTACTGATTCAAGTTATCAGTCCTTTTTTATTACAGCAGACTTGATAAATCATCCAAAACTCACCTAAAAAATAAGTCTGAGGAAGGAATATTAAAGCAAGAAATGTAAAATACTATGCCTAAAAGTATAGAGAGAGAAACTTACAGCTCTGGGAAAAAAGAGACCACCTAAAATCATGCCTTTCATTTTTTCCCCAGAGCTGTATCAACATCATATTTTTATTTATTGGCCTTTGGTTGGGATATTTTAGCTATTTTCCCCTAAGTATTGAAGTATTGATTGATTTATTTTCCTGTCATTTAATAAATGCTGTAAAGACTCAGTTCTGATACATCAGCTCACAGACGCAGCCTTGTGCTGATCCACATCACCCTAGGAGTGATGAGGGGAAAGAGAGCGCTGTACTACTGTACCCACCCACAGAGAGCAAGACCAAGTGTGCTCTCTCAGGGCTCTGGCAGCTGATGGCAAGCTGCATGACCGGGATTCGAACTAGCAATCTCTTGATCATAGTGGCAGCGCTTTAGAACACCAGTGTTCTAAATCTACGCCCCACTGAGAGTTCACTACCTCAATAATCTTAACCCTTAATCTTCTTTCTTTCTTTTTCTTACTAAAAAATGCATCACAGAAGTGTACTGACCCAAACCCATACTACGACCAACCTTGACGCCTTTTTTGAACCCGGAATTTTGTTGCTGGTAAAGATCTTTTGACATTACTTGTGTGAAATTCCATCATTATTAAGCTTTTTCACATTTTTTCTTTATTTCTAGCAAAACTGCTGCCAATTCCTGAAATGCAGAGTATGCATGAATGGATGTACAGTATATTAACAAATTAAATTAACAAGTAAAACTTATAAATCATGAAGTAAAACTTCCAGAAGTTCTGGTGACCATCGTGTGGAGCAGGAGATCTCTTTCTTCTCTGATAGACAGCTGAAAGATTGAGACGTAGACGTAGGCGAGAGCTATGAAAGAAATAAATGAGTTTTTACACGTTTCCAAGGTGAAAATGATTCAGCCGAGGTAGAGGTGACATCGGTATGACCAGAAAGAGTTAAGCCACCTGCGAGACATTGTTCTGATATTTTAATCAAAGACCTGAGGTTGGTTTCTCAGGAGGAGAATCGCAGAAACATGAGGAAATTACTCTCTGCGATTTCGCCTAAAACTTAAGATCTTAATTACAATATTTCTTTCCTCAGGGTGATACGTAACACCACGACCACTCAATCCTCAACCCTACACATCGCTGAGTCTGGGGGAGAGATTTAAAAAGATCTTAAAACAAATGGACAAATCATTTGTTCTACCTCTATCCCACAATCATTTACAAGTTGAGAAACTTCAACAATTTCTTAATTCAATGGGGCTCCAATATTCTCAATATTCTGTGGACTTTTACTGTAGTAAAACATGATAAAAAGTTCTTATCTTTGATGAATAGCACACCTCCGACAGCGTTCAGAGATCCATAACATTTTACAGTTTATCCAACAAACACCCTTCAGACTGGGAGATACGGGGCATAATTTACCCTGATAAATCACTTTTTACACCGTTATCCAGCTCAAAGTACCTCCACACCTCCTTACTAGAATCCAAGAGGAGAGTCCTGACATTTAAAACCAGGCATTAATAACCTAAAAAGTGCAGAAGAAGCTTATTAAAAACCTGTTAACATCCTATAACACTACTAGCTTCAGCTCCGAGCACCGCCATCACTGTACTGATAATCACATAGAAATATATACACAGACTCCGCATAGTCTGCCTCCTGGCGCCGGCTGGTATGCTATGTTGAGTCTATGTATATACACCGGGTTGGACAATAAAACTTAAAAAACACCTGGTTTTAGAGCACAATAATTGATTGTGGTGACGGACAGTTCTGGTGGAAACAGGAGAGTTGAGGTGCACATTGAATTCTGCGTGATTTGATCAGCCGTGGTTTTATTGTTTTTGGATACAATCCGGGTTAGCACCCGAACATCCCTTTCAGACAGCTTCCTCTTACAGCGTCCACAGTTAATCCTGTTGGATGTGGTTGGTTCTTCTTGGTGGTATGCTGACATTACCCTGGATACCGTGGCTCTTGATGCATCACAAAGACTTGCTGTCTTGGTCACAGATGCTCCAGCAAGACGTGCACCAACAATTTGTCCTCTTTTGAACTCTGGTATGTCTCCCATAATGTTGTGTTCATTGTAATATTTAGAGCAGAACTGTGCTCTTACCCTGCTAACTGAACCTTCACACTCTGCTCTAACTGGTGCAATGTGCAATTAATGAAGATTGAACACCAGGCTGCTCCAATTTAGCCATGAAACCTAAAATCCCGCACTAAAATGATGACAGGGGTTTTAAGTTTAATTTTTCCAACACTTCATCTTTTTCTTTGTCTCTGTGTATAGAGAATATGGGAGTTATTATGGGATGGATCATCACATTGAGGAACATTAGGATCCTCTACAACTCTCTACATCCCGAGCTGTCCAATACACTACTTAAAACCTATATAATACTAATATGTATCTAAATTTCAATCTGTAACTTCCTGTTGGGTGCAGCCATCTTTTTATCTACAACCACCATATTAACTATATATTAACTAGAACTTTTCTAGAACATCTTCTGACAGTTTCTTCACTGCTGCTTTAAGAGTTTAGAAAAAGAACATTTCTATTGGTAGTTTTCTGATGCGATGACCTCCGACTGACCTCTGATTATCCTATTATTGTCTTATAGTCTGTTTCGCGCTCTATACTCTTCTTATCTGGTCCATTCTGAATGAGAGTCTGATCTGCCGGGTTGAACACTTAAGCAAAAAAAAAAAAGACTTCTAGTGAATAGAATTCATGCAATTGGCTTTTTTCTCCACAATAGACTCTAATGAAGAGAGCATGGGGTGAATATGATTGTACTATAGATAATTTATTAGTTTAAAATAATAAAACTCATATTCTCGATGCGACGTCAGTCTTGCAGCGTTTTCTCCGCAGGACTTCACATCGTACTACTACACAACTTTTTGAGTCTTCAGTCATTGTGCTGTTCACACTACACGACCGATCGGCGACACAGGGTCACAAATTACACCATTTTTCACTGTGGGAAATCATCTACTCACCTATCTACTCTCCAGAAACACGTTTCATCACAAGAAAACACACAAGAGCTAAACAAACGAGAACTAGCGATGCCAAACCAGAGAATCTCTATAGAGGGGAATACGCACTTAAAGTGAGTCCAGCATGAACGAGTTCATATGAAGCCAAAACTGAGTAAAATCAGAGTTAATACTGAAATATGTATTTATATCCTCATCACAAAACTTTCATTCTGAACTCCAGTTATAAACCTTTTAAACTTAGTGCTTTACCTGTATCTCAGCTCAGGATCAGCTCACAGTAGCAGTAATGCTAGTAAACTAGTGCTTTACAGTGTAAAACCTTTTCTGTTTTATTTAGATAAAAATACAAAAACTTAAAAATATACAGGCATGCTTTTAGTTTTTTTTTTTTTTTAGTAAAATACGTTATTCTACTTTTTTAAATTAAAGAAATATTTAGAACTAGTAGATCATAATTATTTTTAATTTAAAGTTTTTAGCTTTTAGCTTCATTCACCCGCTATTCATAGAGGACTTACTCGCTGGCTCCCTCTAGAGTTTATCAGTGATATATTAACTGATATAACAGGGGGAATGGTAGGGTGGTCAGACTCTACATAAACAGCTCTGGTACGTAGCTGCTGCTCCTCCTGACTCCCAGTCGCCGACTGAGTCAGATATTAAACATGTTGAATATTTGCCGTGTTTCTGCGACTCGTCGGCGATATCTCAGCAACTGTGCGAGCGCAGAGTGATCCAACACTGTCTGTGTGCAACAGGGGCTTCACAGTGCACATGCACCTCCAAGTCCCAGAAATGCACTCTCAAGCCCCAAACCTTCAGTGGCCAATGAAACTGGGTGTGTTCAGTCATAGAAGAGATCAGTATGAACATGTGGGTAAATTGAATGCTGATATCACTTTAGCCAAGTAGCTAACTACTTATTAAATGTAAATGTATCAACGTTTCAGGTAGATTGTTTTAGCTTCTACGAGTAGCTAGCTAGCTAGCATTAAGCACATTTTATTGCTAAATTGCGACATGTCAGTTATAACAGTAGCAAGAAGCTAACTGGTTAGGTTGGCTAACTCCTAATCAAGCTAACTACTGGCCCAAAATCATGTAGTGTGAACCAGGCATTAGTTGAGGTGGAAAAAGTGTTTATTTTTTATTTGTTTTATAACTGAAGATTGCTTTATTTCTGTTTACTGCAGAAATTAAGCTGCAGGGTTTAAATTCATTAAACATGACTCAGGGTTCTTCACAACAAGGATAAAGATGAGGATGATGATTAATCTGGAAATAAAGGACTTTCAGGAAGGTAAGGGTTGCGTTATGTAAAAATTAAAGTGTTTTGATTGCAGCTCTGACCCAGGAGGACTGGGCTGGATCTCATATCTCTAATAGCGTCTTCCTCGTCCTCGATTCCTCGCTCCAATTCAACCTGTTTGAAGTTCACTATATTTGAGGACTCATCTTTTCCTCGGATGCTCTCAGAAAGAGAAGAATCAGAGAGAGGAGGAGGAGGCGTTCTTGCTTTGGACAGAAGATCCAATAGAAAGGCATATTGGCCAGCTGTGCCACTGTGACCAATACATCAGGGCAATGATCTGATGTTGGTACACTCTAGTGGGAATAAAAAATGTAGATTAAAGTATATTAAGCTTTATTATACTATAGTGCACTGAAGTGTGTTCTTGTACCACATTATACCACAATATATTTATTATTAATATAATAATATAAATAATAAATAGTATATCAAATAATATATTTAAATTAAATGTATTTAAAATAATATATTTATTATTATTATATTTAAAGAGTGCTAAAATTAAACTTACTTATTAGACTTTAATTATAGTATAAAAATAGTATAAAAATCTTACTTAAATTGTGCTAAGTGTACTTAACTGTACTAAAATGGAACTACATTATTTTAAATATAATTTTAAGTAACTTTTAAACATTTAAACTACTTAATGTATGTAACCCCATATATATTTTAAATATACTTACAGTAAAATTATTAGTATAATACATTTAATATTAATTATTACACCTATATCACTATTTATTATACACTGGGTATATTAGTAGTATAAATGTACTAAGAATTGATGTTAAATATATGTGATCTATATTTACATTAGAGTACAAATATACATGCTTCTTGTTCCTGTCTTTTTTGTAAGCGACACACTTCTAGTATAATAAACTTCTTTGGATATAAAATATATTTTAATATACTGTACTATAATTTTTAGCCTGTTACAATTAAATTTGATATATGTAGTAATTTATTTACTTTTTTTTTTTAAGTTATATGATACATTGTACTTTAAGTGAACTACTGTAACAGCTGTTTTAACACACTTTGTTAAAAATGTACAAAAGTATATTTGGAAAATTAGAAGCATTTTAGAAGTATATTGAATTACATCAAACTAATTTTTGGTTCATAGCAGTTTATTTTAACACTTAAAAACACACAATATTGTACTTAAAAAAAAACATTAGATAAAAGCATAATATTAATGTGTTTTTTATATATTTTAAGTACGTACATAAATCTGTTAGTATATTTACAGCATACTTAGACATTTCTCAATATGTTTTAACTTTAATTAAGTATATTAAGTATATTAAGTATATTCACCAGGGTAGAATCTTGTTCAAAAGTATGTTAAAACTAGGTAAAAAAAAAAAGTGCATTTTCTGTTTAATATACTTTATGAAAATACACATTAAATATACTTTCTCTGTATCTCCATAAAATGTATTTTCAAGCATTATGCTTTAAATTAAATGTTGTGTTGATAGAAAATATATGTAATGGCATTAAATACTGCTAAAAGTGCATTTTAGTCTAGTTTTTTATTTTTTACATCAGCATTAAGGTGTACACAACATGTGCATCAATACACAAAGTAGAATATTTGCAATATACTTCAACTGTATTAAAAATGATGTTTAAATGTTTAAATGGAACCAATCAACTGAGAGCATTAGAAAAGCCCCAACAATAAACACTTAAATCCAGACTAAAAACCTACATGTTTGATCAGGCCTTTAGCTCAGCTTAAAACACTGCAGCTCCGCCCACTTTTATTCTGAAACGGCACTTTTATATCATGTTTTATTCATGCTTTATTCTTATCTTAATGATTTTTAATTCCTTGTTGTTCTTTTACATGTTTTTATTTTTACTTCTCTTTGTTTTAATCATGTTTGAATAAATCTTGCTTTATTTTATTTTTTATTTCTATTTTTACTGTTATTCTTTTACATGTTTTTTTATTTGACTTCTCTGTATTTTCTAATTTGTAAAGCACTTTGAATGACCGTTGTGTATGGAAGGTGCTATATAAATAAACTTACCTTGCCTTTAAAAAACATAGCACTACTTAAGTCTACTTAAGTTTGCAAAAGTTGTACGAAAAAGCCCTTAAAAGCACAACCTAATGCTTTTATGCGGTGTTTAAATTTGGCTTAATTACAACTGAAATATATTTAAGGTGCCGCAAGCTAAGTTCCAAAATAGCGATCTCTCACCAAGGGGTACACTACCCAAAAGCAGCCTCTGAGATCTCTTTTATATTTAAATATAAAATAACTTTTATACAGCTCTGGAAAAAATGAAGAAAGCACTTTTTATAGGTTTTTGTTTGAGTAAAAGGAACATTTCTCCCAAATTTCAAATAAAAATATTCTCATTTAGAGCATTTATTCACAGAAAATGAGAAATGAAAATAACAAAAAAGATGCAGAGCTTTCAGACCTCAAATAATGCAAAGAAAACAAGTTCATATTCATAAAGTTTTAAGAGTTCAGAAATAATCAATATTTGGTGGAATAATCCTGGTTGGTTTATAATCACAGTTTTAATTTCATGCATCTTGGCATCATGTTCTCCTCCACCAGTCTTACACACTGCTTTTGGATAACTTTATGCTGCTTTACTCCTGGTGTAAAAATTCAAGCAGTTCAGTTTGGTGGTTTGATGGTTTGTGATCATCCATCTTCCTCTTGATTATATTCCAGAGGTTTTTAATTTGGTAAAATCAAAGAAACTCAAACTCAATTAAAACAGTAGATTAATCCCAGACTGCAGTTACTTTAAAACCATTTAATTCCATTTAAACGCTTATAGACCTGCGCTGTTATGAAATTTGTCGATAACAGACCGGTTCAATCACCTGCTTTAATTGTTTCAGGGTTTTTTATTAAAGTTACATAAGAAAAAAAAAAACAGAAAAAGAGAAGAGAAAGAGGGAGGGAGGCTAAAAAAAGAACAAAACACAGAGCATGCTGAGATTGTGCCGGCTCTGAGAGACACTGTTATTCTTTATCTCGTCGTTTTGTTAATTTTATCTGTTTGTGTGTTAATTTTATCCCTGTGTTTATGGAAGTTCCACACCTGTGCTCTCCACCTGCCCCTGCCTCCCTCCTCTCTGTGGGACTGTGATTAGCTTAATCAAGCCATGAAACGTAACCTGATTTCCTGCAGTTTCAGAGGATTGAGACTAAATTCCCACAAGCTTCCAGGCTGTGAGCCTTTAGGCCTGGAAAAAAACTCAATCATAATCATAATTATTCTAAAAATCTGATCTTTTTGGTCGTTTTTAATCTGTTCACTAGTAGTACTGTTGGATAAAATACATACTGAGACAAAACAAATAAATTAGTTTTCAGCAGAGGTGGAAAAAGTACTGAAAAATTGTAATTGAGTAAAAGTACCTTTACTTTGCTAAAATTCTACGCAAGTAAAAGTAACCATCTAAAAATCTACGCAAGTAAAAGTAACCATCTAAAAATCTACGCAAGTAAAAGTAACCATCTAAAAATCTACACAAGTAAAAGTACCCATCTAAAAATCTACACAAGTAAAAGTACCCATCTAAAAATCTACACAAGTAAAAGTAACCATCTAAAAATCTACGCAAGTAAAAGTACCCATCTAAAAATCTACACAAGTAAAAGTAACCATCTAAAAATCTACACAAGTAAAAGTACCCATCTAAAAATCTACACAAGTAAAAGTACCCATCTAAAAATCTACGCAAGTAAAAGTACCCATCTAAAAATCTACACAAGTAAAAGTACCCATCTAAAAATCTACACGAGTAAAAGTAAAAGTACCCATCTAAAAATCTACTCGAGTAAAAGTAAAAGTACCCATCTAAAAATCTACACAAGTAAAAGTAAAAGTACCCGCCAAAAAACCTACACGAGTAAAAGTACCCATCTAAAAATCTACACGAGTAAAAGTAAAAGTACCCATCTAAAAATCTACACGAGTAAAATTACCCATCTAAAAATCTATACGAGTAAAAGTAAAAGTACCCATCTAAAAATCTACATGAGTAAAATTACCCATCTAAAAATCTATACGAGTAAAAGTAAAAGTACCCATCTAAAAATCTATACGAGTAAAAGTAAATGTACCCATCTAAAAATCTACACAAGTAAAAGTAAAAAAGTACTCATCTAAAAATCTACAAGAGTAAAAGTAAAAGTACCCATCTAAAAAAGGTATGATAGGTATAAATTTAACACATAAAAGTTCATTATCACAGTTTTAATTTGTCAAAACAATTATTTTGTAGCAAATTTGACTGAAGTAGAGTTTTATTTCAGAGATAGACTATTTAAGACTCATTTAGTAAAAGTATAGTTTTATCAAAAAGCACAGTTTCATAAAATACTAAGCATATATTTATGAAATACAGATTAATTAGGTAAAAATATAAGTATATATAGTAGAAAAAGTATACTTAAATTATAGCGCATATACAGTTCAAGTACACTATTATTATGTTTATATATAGATTTTTAATGTTCAGTCGGACAGCTCACACAAATATACTTAAATTATATTAAATGAAGAGAACATATGACTAGTATACTCAATATGAATTTAGTGCAAATTTATATCATTTTAATTACAAATAAGTAGTAATTAAGTACAAATTATTTGTTCCAAAATAAAATAATTTAAGTATACTTCTTTTTCCCATGGACTCTATTTTCTCAGTGCATACACATTTACTCAGCTACACTGCAAAAAAAAAAAAAAAAACATTGGCAAAAACTAGATAAAATATATGCAAATTAAGACAAATAAGTATATTAAGCAAAAAAATCTGCCAATGGGGTAAGCAACATTTTCTTTGTAAGATTTCTTATAAAAAGCAATGGCAAAGTCTGAAAATGAGTGAAGAAACACCTAAATCCAGCAGAAAAGTCAAGTGTTTTTGGACACAGGAATCAGAATAACTTGATTGCTGCTTGATTGTGTTTATTTTGAGTTCAAATTACTTAAAATAAGGTACAAATTCTAAGAAAGAAAGGTAATTATCCCTAAAATAAGCAAAATAATCTCACAAATAAACACTTACACACAATGCTTAGTAAGTCAAGATTCAGAAAAATAGGATTTATTGCCTTAAATGTAGAAAATTTCACTTGCTAAAATTGTTTTTTTTTTTTGCAGTGTTTTTTTTTCAGTTAATACTAATTCTCCCCTTTTAAAAGTTAAACATTTTTGCGAGCTTGGAACATTTCTAAAAAGTTAAAAGTATGCTACTGGGATTTACTTGTACAATATTCACATTCACACACTCACCTGTGCTCCACTCTCTTCCTGGTCTGGCAAAGGGCCCTCCCTCACTCCTAGCTGCCCTTTTATACTGCCTGATCAAAATTGAGGCATGCTCAGAGGGCCCTATTTTGGGCCATACCATTTTGAAGGGGTTCTTTGGGGTTTAAAAGATTTTAACTATTCTTTCTTTTCTTATGCTCATGTTTATTTTATGGGATTGTTACCTATGGTATGAGTAATGACTATTTTTAATATTTTGTTGCTTCATTCTGTGTTTATTTGATTTATTGTTTGTTTGTTTAGAATTGTATCCCCCTGCAGTGGACAAATATGTTGGTTTTAGCTGGGTTGGTTGGGTAGACCAGTGGTGGCCTATTAAAGGCCTTGTTTTCATGTTTGTTGAGGGGTGTGGCTTGAGAGGCGTGGCTTGAGAGGCGTGGCTTGCGGGGCGTGGCTTGAGGGGTGTGGCTTGAGGGTAGCTAGCTGGATAAATGTTAGAGAGATACTGAACTTTCTGTCCACTACATTAAAATTAAGTAAAAACTTACAGTAACTACAGACTTTAATAAAAAAATATTAGAGAATAATGTTAGAGAGGTTTCTCCTTGAAAAACAAAATTTTAAAAAGTAAAAAAATACATAAAAGTATCCTAAAATCTCCTAAAAAATAACAGCCAGCCTTTGTGAATGTTTTCTATAATATACTTAATCATTTTTAGTTTAATATAGGTAGGTCAACCTATCAAAACGGACTAGGAAATTAGTCTTGGGGACTAAATGTTTAGCTGTCGTCACCAATAGGAAGTATCAATGAAGTGGCGTGACAAAAAAATAATCGCGACTAATCGACTAATCAAACAAATAATCTGCAGATTAGTCAACTACTAAAATAATCACTATTTGCAGCCTGTTATCATTTTAAAGTTTTAAAAGTGTCCCTAAGTCCTGTAGTCCTCCTCTATCCTCTAGTCTCAAATGGTTATGAATGTTTGATATCTTCAGTATCATTTAGATTATAAAACTACTGCATATCTCTTGTGGACTGTAGCACATGATTATTATGAATGCTCACGTATTTCATGTATTTTCATGACTTTTATATTGTTTATTCATGTATATTTGTGTGCTATGGGGTCCATTCGCTGCTAGCTATGAGGAATAAAAATGAAAGCAATGGAAAACAAAACCCAGAAGCATAATATTCCTCACTTATTCCAGAACAGAAGCGTTCATTTAAACTCTGTGTAGCTTTATTTTGCATTTCTCCTGCAGCCTGAAGCCTAATGAGTAGTGAAATGTAGCCGATGCTCTGAGGGAACTGTTTTATTGTAATGTTATTCTGTTTTTTCTAAACGTGCCCAAAAGGTTTTAGTGTTTTTTTTGCTTCTGTCTAAAAAAAACAGCTACAATTCATTATATAAAGGCATTATTATTTTTTAGATTCTGTTCACAAAGCTGTTTATTAATGTTTATGTCATTACAACACATAATTGATGTCTTATAAATCCCTAAACTCCACTTTCTATAACCCTGCATTAGAGATTTCAGCTGCTGTGTTAAACTATTGATTGTAGCCCCGCATTTCTAGCGCAGAAAAACGGGCCAAAGAGTCTAAAAGCGGAGAGAGTGCGCATTTCTAGCGCAGAAAAACGGGCCAAAGAGTCTAAAAGCGGAGAGAGTGCGCATTTCTAGCGCAGAAAAACGGGCCAAAGAGTCTAAAAGCGGAGAGAGTGCGCATTTCTAGCGCAGAAAAACGGGCCAAAGAGTCTAAAAGCGGAGAGAGTGCGCATTTCTAGCGCAGAAAAACGGGCCAAAGAGTCTAAAAGCGGAGAGAGTGCGCATTTCTAGGCATGTTTTTCAGTTTTCACCCTTTTGCCCCATCCCTAAACCCATACATCACCCAGTCCAGACATCAATATTCTTTTTTTTATATTCAAACATGCAGGTTGCCAGGTTGAGGATATTAAACCTACAAAACCATGAAAGCAATATATCAATATAGATTCAAGTATACAGTCAAACACTCAAAATAACATTAGTCCTTTTTTTAAAATATTCATAACTCTTACAATAAATGTTCTGGTTCTCTTTGCAATTTAATTCCTATGTTTGTTTTTTTTACTGTTTTGCACTGACTAAGTTTTGATCAAATTGATATACAATAATTATTGTAATATCAAAAATCTTTAATTTGGACATTACTGATTAGTGATTTCCACTCATAGCCATTTTCGGCATTTTTTTTTTAGCTCTCACCCTTTTGCCCCATCCCTAAACCCATACATCACCCAGTCCAGACATCAAAATCCTTTTTTAAATATTCTTTATATATAAATGTTCTGGTTATCTTTGTAATTAAATGCCTATGTATTTTTTTACTGTTTTGCACTAACTAAGTTTTGATCAAATTATTTCATTGTAATATAAAAATGTTTAATTTGGACATTACCGACTGTCCACTCATAGCCATTTTTGGCATGTTTTTCAGCTTTCACCCTTTTGCCCCATCCCTAAACCCATACATCACCCAGTTCAGACATCAATATCCTTTTTTTTAGTATTCACAAACTCTTACAATAAATGTTCTGGTTCTCTTTGTAATTTAATCCCTATGTTGTTTTTTTACTGTTTTGCTCAAATTATTTAATTAGTAAGTAATATAAAAATATTTAATTTGGACATTACCGACTGTCCACTCATAGCCATTTTTGCAGCTCTCACCCATTTGCCCCATCCCTAAACCCATACATCACCCAGTCCAGACATCAATATCTTTTTTTTTTTTTTTTTTTTTTTAAATATTCACAAATTCTTCAAATAAATGTTCCGGTTCTCTTTGTAATTTAAGTCCTATGTTTTTTTTACTGTTTTGCACAAACTAAGTTTTGATCAAATTATTTCATTGTAATATCAAAAATGTTTAATTTGGACATTACTGATTGTCCACTCATAGCCATTTATGCAGCTCTCACCCTTTTGCCCCATCCTTAAACCCATACATCACCCAGTACAGACATCAATATCCTTTTTTTTTTTTTTTAATATTCACACATTCTTACAATAAATGTTCTGATTCTCTTTGTAATTTAAGTCCTACGTTTTTTTTTTTACTGTTTTGCACAAACGCAAAAAAAAGTTTTGATCAAATTGATATATAATAATTATTGTAATATCAAAAATGTTTAATTTGGACATTACTGATTGTCCACTCATAGCCATTTTTGGCATTTTTTTTAGCTCTCACCCTTTTGCCCCATCCCTAAACCCATACATCACCCAGTCCAGACATCAATATCCTTTTTTTTTTTAAATATTCACAAATTCTTACAATAAATGTTCCGGTTCTCTTTGTAATTTAAGTCCTATGTTTATTACTGTTTTGCACAAACTAAGTTGTCCGATTATTTCATTTTAATATCAAAAATGTTTAATTTGGACATTACTGATTGTCCATTCATAGCCATTGTTGGCATTTTTTGTCAGCCTTTTGCCCCATCCTTAAACCCTGTACCACCCCTATTATTGTTGTTTGTTCTACTATCTATCTATCTATCTATCTATCTATCTATCTATCTATCTATCTATCTATCTATCTATCTATCTATCTATCTATCTATCTATCTATCTATCTATCTATCTATCTATCTATCTATCTATCTATCTATCTATCTATCTATCTATCTATCTATCATTGAGTGAATGTCAGCAGCTGGAACGAAACAATTGAAACCTCTGAAGAAGCGACAGAAAGACAGAGAGATAAACAAGAGCTGCCAAACGACAAATAACACAAGAGGCTTTCAAATTAAAGCGGTGATTGGCAGCTGGCATCTGAGCACCATTAACCAATCAGCTCTGGCCTGATTTGAGCAATCATCCTAACAGGAATATTTGTGTGGTTGTAGCAGGATTCGTGTGTGATTATGGAGCAGAGCTCTGTAATCTGAGGGACGCTCTGATGAGCGGAGGATGAAGAGGAGGAGGAGGAGGAGGATCTTTTGGAGGGAAAAGGCCAAAGCAATTGGCCTCGGACCAGCAGGACCGAACCCCACGTCATTCTTCTGCTCGTCCTTTACTTTAACCTTTCCACAGCTTTCATTCCTTTCTACGTTCCCTCTCTCTCTTTCTCTTTTTTCTCTCGTTCTCTTGTCAAATTGTCTAATAAACGGGTAGAAGATTCAATAATAATATCAGTTTTCTCAAGATTTTTGAGCAAAGAAAGCTTTTTCAAATTAGCGTACCTGCTACCTGCTATCTCCTATACTTAATTTATTCTGTATTCCTGCACCTTACTGTACCTCATATCTACCACTGATTACTCTACACACTTTGTACAGTTTTTGTATTTATATATTTATCTATATATTCTTCAAATTTCAGTTTGGAATATCATAGTTAAAAGTCTTATATTTCTTACTGTGCTCTTTCTCATTGTTCTACCTATCTGTCTGTCTGTCTGTCTGTCTGTCTATCCATCTATCTATCTATCTATCTGTCTGTCTGTCTGTCTGTCTACCTGTCAATCTATCTATCTACCTGTCTATCTATCTATCTATCTATCTATCTATCTATCTATCTATCTATCTATCTATCTGTCTGTCTGTCTGTCTGTCTGTCTGTCTACCTGTCAATCTATCTGTCTGTCTATCTATCTATCTGTCTGTCTGTCAATCTACCTGTCAATCTACCTGTCAATCTACCTGTCGATCTACCTGTCAATCTACCTGTCTGTCTATCTACAGAGTTACTATATTCACTAATACCACTTTACTACACCTTTACTACTGTACACAACACAAGCCTTATGTTCACCATGACCAGAAGAAGCTCCGCCCACTTCTCTACTATAAAACAGAGTTACTATATTCACTAATACCACTTTACTACAACTTTACTACTGTACACAACACAAGCCTTACTGTATGTTCACCATGACCAGAAGCTCCTAGGCTTCTAGGCTGTGGGAGTAGAAGTTGGTACAGAAGTTTTAAAATAACAAATGCAACAGTGCTCCTGTACTATTTTCTTCGTTTTAAGAAGAGTTTCCAGGGAAAATGGATCAAAATATCACATGAAAGAAGTGACCGTGGGGTTTGATTCCTTGTAGGTCCAAAACCCATCCTTCTGTTGATCTGCTTCACCCGTTATACGGCTAATATCACAGACGCAGAGCTGAATACAGTGCTGGGTATTGGAATGATGGTTTTAAATTAGCTCCAGAGTTCACAGGAACCCATTCAGAATCAGAAGTGAAGAAATGAACCCGTCACCTCATACTGATGCAGAGCTTCTCTCTGCACTCTAAAGCTCAATTTGCCTTGGATATTTGCACAGCTACACTCCGCAGAATGAAGATCCCGGAAGGAAAGAGGTTCAATTCTGGCTTCTTAAAGCAAAATGTACAATATGTTCATTTTTAACCGTAATAACTTCAATCTTCAATCAAAGATTGCTGTGCGGTGATGCATTGGCTACGATGTAGGTTTGACGCAGAATATAAATTGGGCTTTAGACAGCTCTTAGAGAGCAAGGCCAATGTGATTTCTCGGGGCTCTGGCAGCTGATGGCAAGCTGCATGACCGGGATTCGAACTCTCCAAATCATAGTGGCAAGTTGGGCTTATTAAGGTAGTTATCACCACGCTAACGTAAAGGCTACAGTGGATCAATAAAGTACCTTAAGTACGGCCATTCACCGAAACGCTCAGGGTTTCTCAGTGTAGCGCTATCAGGCTGCATTTACTAGCACTAAGCACTGCGGTTAGCGGTTATTGCTAATGCTAATGCTGCACCCAGCCTCAGTCCTAGAGCAACAAATGAAAAAACACTCTTTTAGTTAGCAAAAAAAAGTGCTATTTTGTGTAATTTTGTGACAAACAAGAACATATGGTATCCAAAAATTGTATAACTTCTCTCCAACACTAAGGCTGGGTGCAGCAGCATTAGCATTAGCCGCTAACCACAGCGCTAGCTCTTTTGCCGTTCAGAAGTGAGTATATCATACTGTATCTCACTGCAGTCTGAGTGTTTACCGTGATAAAACAAGCTACATGGAAAGAAGCTAATATTGCACAGGCAGCATTTACTAGCACTAAGCACTGCAGTTAGCAGCTAATGCTAATGCTGCTGCACCCAGCCATATACTTCTGCGTAGAACCTTTGCCATAGCCTTTGCGTTTCTAGTGAGTGCGGTATGCAGTAAAGCGTGAAGGCTTAGCATCGCTCTGAAGTTTAAACCGCGAAAGCAGGAACGTGTGGGCGGGACTGCAAGGCCTGGTGGACCAATCACAGCTGTGGCCGTTCGCGTCACATAGTTACATTTTCAGGGAGGTGTGCGTCGAGCTTCGGCGTAAGATACGCGGTGACACATTGGCTACGATGGAGGTTTGACGCAGAATAAATTGAAATTAGAAATTAGACAGCACTTAGAGAGCAAGGCTAATGGTGCTCTCTCAGGGCTCTGGCAGCTAATGGCAAGCTGCATGACTGGGATTCAAACCAGTGGCTCTTTAAAACAGTCGAAAGTTTGACTAATTAAACTAATGTAAAGGCTACAGTGGATCAATAAAGTACTTTTACTGCCATTTAAGGGGAAATATTGTCACACCTGCTCGCACTACACCTTTAAGATCCACCTCTCCTGAGTATTGAGGCTGACTCCTCCTCTCCCACACACCTGTGGGAGATCACTCATCTACAGGACTATATAAACTGGACTCATGCACTGCCTAGTTGCGAGATATTGCCACATTGTGTCTTATCGAGCGTTATTAACTCCTCTCAAAGTCGCCCTGCCGGAGAAATACCACGGAAACCCAGAGGTATGTGAGGGATTTTTATTGCAATGCGATATTTACTTCGCCCAACAACCCCCGCCTGGTCCCAACGATAACGCTAAAATAATGTTTGTAACTTCACTACTCTCTGGTAAAGCCCTAAAGTGGGCTACAGCGCTCTGGTTTCAAAACACCACGATGAATGAGAGTTATGAACTATTTGCCAGTACTTTCCGGACTGTTTTTGGCAACCCAAAGGGTGGTAGAGAAGTTGGGGAACAACTACTGGAGCTCCGACAAGGCCGTAACACAGTAGCGGACTATGCCCTTACCTTCCGCACGTTAGCCGCGCAAAGCGGTTGGAATGAGGCTTCTCTCATCACGGCTTTCCGAAGAGGGTTGTCCGAAGTAATCCAGACTGAGTTAGCTTGCCGGGATGATGCGTTGTCTTTGAATGACCTTATCAAGATGGCCACCCGTCTGGATGTGTTACTGCAAAGCCGGCGTCATACGTCACACGCCCAGCGTGGTCACGTAATGCCACAGATAGTTTCAGCCGAAGAGGGTGAACCCATGCAACTGGGACACACGCGGCTCAGTCAAGCAGAGCGCCAGCGCCGCATAGAGGGCGGTTTGTGTCTTTACTGCGGAAACGGGGGTCATATGAAAAGTGGCTGTCCTAATCGACCACTTTCAAGGCCAGGCAACACCACCCAGCACACGAGTTCCGATTCGTGTGCTGACGCAGTGAGTATGCCTGACCCTCTCATCTCAATAAAGATGTTAACTGTACCTGTAACTGTACACTACCTTAATCAGACCTTTTCCTTTGCAGCCCTCGTGGACTCCGGAGCGGCAGGCAACTTCATCGAGAAAGCCGTGGCCGAGAAACTGAAGATTCCAGCCATAAAATTAGATACTCCATTAAGGATTCATGCCATCAATTATCAACCCATTGGAGAGGGCACAGTAACGCACATCACTGAACCCTTAACTATAACCATTGGATCTGTTCACAGTGAACAGATTTCTTTCCATGTCCTCCGAGTGTCCTCTCACCCCATTGTTTTGGGCCTACCCTGGCTCCTTAAACATAACCCTAAAATCTCCTGGGAAGATAGAGACATTGTTCAGTGGTCCAGCAATTGTTTTGAACACTGTATTCAACTGACCTTGGCATCTACCTCCATTGAAAGCCCCTTAGAACCCAGTCTCACTGACATCCCGGATGTCTATTCAGACCTATTAGATGTTTTTAGTAAAACAAGAGCCTCTGAATTGCCACCTCATCGACCCTGGGATTGTTCCATTGAACTGGAAGAAGGTAAAATCCCTCCCCGAGCTCGCATTTATCCTCTTTCAGTCAAGGAAACACAGGCTATGGAGGACTACATCCATGAAGCCCTGAACCAGGGTTTCATTAGACCCTCTACTTCTCCTGCCTCCGCAAGTATGTTTTTTGTGGAAAAGAAAGATGGCGGTTTAAGACCGTGTGTGGATTATCGTGGTTTGAATGAAATCACAAAAAAGTTTCGTTATCCACTGCCTTTGGTGCCTGCTGCTTTAGAACAGCTCAGGGGAGCCCATTATTTCACAAAATTGGACCTTCGCAGTGCATATAATTTGATTAGAATTAAAGAAGGAGATGAATGGAAGACTGCTTTTTCAACTAACTCTGGCCATTATGAATACCTTGTGATGAGCTATGGATTGGTAAATGCTCCCTCTGTCTTCCAGTCATTCATCAATGAAGTTCTGAGGGACATGCTGGGTAAATATGTCATTGCATTTTTAGATGATATTCTTATCTATTCTGCGTCTCTTCCTGAACACGTTCAACAGGTGAGGCAAGTACTGCAAAGACTCCTACAGAACAGACTGTACATCAAAGCAGAGAAATGCCAGTTCCACCAGACCCACATCTCATTCCTGGGTTATCTGATCAATCGTGAGGGGGTCCACATGGATGAAAGGAAAGTGGATGCTGTAACTGGATGGAAGAAACCTGTGAGTAGAAAAGATCTGCAACGTTTTCTTGGCTTTGCCAACTTTTACAGGAGGTTCATCCGAAACTTTAGTTTGGTGGCAGCTCCACTCACTACTATGCTTAGAGGGGGACACAAGAAGTTAGTGTGGAATCTGGCAGCTGAGCGGGCATTCGATAAGCTTAAGACACTTTTTACATCAGCCCCTATGCTGAAGCATCCCGACCCTTCTCTGCCCTTCATCGTGGAGGTGGACGCATCTGACTCTGGGGTAGGAGCGGTCCTGTCACAACGTCAAGGTAATCCTGCTAAACTGTTCCCATGTGCATATTTTTCAAAAAAACTGTCTCCCACAGAATGCAACTATGATGTAGGCAACCGTGAATTGCTGGCTATAAAATTAGCTTTGGAAGAATGGAGACACTGGCTGGAGGGAGCGCATCACCCATTCATCGTCCTCACTGACCACCGGAACTTGGAGTATCTGCGTACAGCCAAACGTCTTAATTCCAGACAAGCGAGGTGGGCTCTCTTCTTTTCTCGTTTCTGTTTCACCATCACTTATCGACCAGGCTCCAAGAATGGTAAAGCAGATGCCTTATCCAGGCTTTTTGAAAAGGAAAAGACTCAGTCAGATCCTCAAACCATCCTCAATCCCTCCTGTATCCTTGCACCTATCCAGTGGGATATAGAGGAGGACATAAGACAGGCTTCTCGGTCAGAACCCACTCTTCATAATTGTCCAGCTAATCGTGTGTTTGTTCCCAAATCATGCAGGGACAGGTTGATAAGATGGGCCCACACCTCTCTGGCTACGGGTCATCCAGGCACAGCCCGCACCTATCATCTGCTGGGAGAACGGTATTGGTGGCCTCGGATGGAGCCGGAAATACACGCATACATTCAGTCCTGTTCCCTGTGTGCTCGTACCAAGTCTCCCAGATCACTACCAGCAGGTAAATTAGAGCCTTTACCCATACCTCTCAGACCCTGGTCCCATCTGTCCATAGACTTCCTCACCGACTTACCTCCATCACAGACATTCACCACCATTCTTGTAGTTATAGACAGGTTTTCTAAGGCCTGTAAATTGGTGCCTTTCACCACTATACCCACTGCATTCCAGACTGCAGAGGCTTTGTTCACTCACGTTTTCAGAAATTTTGGGATACCGGAGGACATTGTATCTGATCGGGGACCTCAGTTCACTTCTTCAGTTTGGAAAGCTTTTATGGACAAGTTGGGGATTACTGTCAGTCTCACGTCAGGCCATCACCCCGAATGGACAAGTGGAAAGGCTCAATCAGGAAATAGGTCGCCTGCTGCGCCATTACTGTCATGACCAACAGGGGGAGTGGTCACGCTTTCTGCCGTGGGCAGAATACTCTCAGAACTCTCTACGTAGCTCATCTACAGGTTTGACTCCATTCCAGTGTGTTCTAGGTTACCAACCACCATTGTTCCCTTGGAATGCAGAGAGGACAGACGCCCCTGCTGTTGACGACTGGTTCACACACAGTGAGAGGGCTTGGGAACAGACACACGCACGTCTGGGTTTGGCTGTCAGACGACAAAAAGCACAGGCAGATTGACATAGAGGTGAAACCCCTTTATTTAACCCAGGTGACAGAGTTTGGCTTTCCACAAGGGACCTCAAGTTGCGCCTGCCCTGTCGTAAACTCAGTCCACGGTTTGTTGGACCCTTCAAAATACTGCAAAGAATAAACAATGTGACTTATAAATTGCTTTTGCCCCGTAACTACAGAGTCTCACCCAGTTTTCATGTGTCTCTCCTCAGGCCGGTTATTCCTGGTCCACTGGATGATGCCTCCCCTCTCTCATCGCCTCCTCCAGCTCTGGACATCGACGACATTTAGCCTAGCGTGTCTTTTCTGGTCTTTTTGAACTTTGCCTGTTTTGACTACGATTTTTGCCTTCTGATTTGGATTAATAAACCTGTCTGCATTTGCATCCAAACTCCTGGTTGGTTTCTTACAAATATCTTAATTCCGTTAAACACATCCCCTCCCTCTTGAGTCCACCAAATTATATTTTCAAAAATACATATATATAAAACATATGAAGAAAATATAGGCAATTCTAAAAAACCACTTACCTAAAGCTGCAGGAGCATCACGTCTCTGAGGAATCCATCCACAGGTGGTTTCATTAATGTAAAGATCTAATAAACATTTTATATATTTCTTTAAGATGTTATGATCCAATATCTTTACTAAATTATATTGCACTATATGAGCTTTACAAATGTGTAAATTTTCATTAAACCATAAAATTAATAAGGTAAATTCTCTTTTCTCTCCCGAATCACATGGTTTTGTGGAGCTGTAGTTTCCAGCGCTGGTCCTGGAGGACCTCCTGCTCTACAGGTGTTCATGTTTACCTGCTGGAACACACCTGCTGCAGGTAATTAGATAAATAACAAGTCCTTCTGGAGGTGGAGGTGATGTGTTGGAGCAGGAAATCACTAAACGTGTAGAAGAACAGGAGTTCCTCCAGGAGCAGAGAGAGAAACCAATGATTTACACAAGAGGGTTTAGAGGAAATGCTGCTCTGTGAAATCTTCACCAAATGTGAATTAAAGGAGATTAGAACATTTTCTTGGAAAATAAATATATAAATATATAAATAGCAATCAAATAATTATATTAATTCTGATTAATTTTCCCTTCATGAAAAAAATTAACTTTATAAATGGAAACTCTTCCAATTCCCCTTAATTCACCCCAATATAATCAGTACAAACTTACAGAAACTATAAATTACTACTTCACTTCTAAGTCGTATTTTGAGACATTCACATTTTGAGATACTAAGTTATTTTTTTAAGATAGTAAATTGTTATTTTAAAACACTCATCATTTTAAGGTAGTAAGTCATAATTTTGAGATACTAGCTTATTATTTTGAGATACTACATTTGAGATACTTAGTCTTTATTTTGAGACAGTGAGTCATTATTTTGGTATAGTAAGTTGTTATTTTAAAATACTCAATATTTTAAGGTAGTAGGTCACAATTTTGAGATAGTAAGTCATAATTTTGAGATACTATCTCATTATTTTTAAATACTAAGTCATTATTTTGAAAGAGTAAGTTGTTATTTTGAGATATGATTATTTTGAGATTCTAAGTCGTTATTTTGAGAAAGTAAGTCATTATTTTGAGATACTAAGTCATTACTTTGAGAGAGTAAGTCGTTATTTTGAGATATCATTATTTTGAAATACTAAGTCATTATTTTGAGAGAGTAAGTCGTTATTTTGGGATATCATTATTTTGAGATACTAAGTCATTATTTTGAGATAGTAAGTCGTTATTTTAAAATACTCAATATTTTAAGGCAGTAGGTCATAATTTTGAGATAATAAGTCATTATTTTGAGAGAGTAAGTTGTTATTTTGAGATATCATTATTTTGAGATACTAAGTCATTATTTTGAGAGAGTAAGTCATTATTTTGAGATATCATTATTTTGAGATCGTACATCCTTATTTTGAGATACAAAGTCATAATATTAATATACAAAGCCATTATTTTAAGATACTATCCCTTTTTAAAAGCAAATTATTATTTGAGATAGTAAGTTGTTATATTTAAGTAATATTTAAGCTTTCATACACAAACCTTGAAATGTCAAAATATATACTTATCATGTAGAACTTCATGATGTTAGCACATATCACTGCTGTAATTCTTATTTACGAATTTTACTGTAAGTATTCTGTATGTGAATATACATTTTAATACATATGCAGCAGTATGTTGAAGGTAAAGTATACTTAAGTATACTTAAAATAATACTGTTTTGGCACAGTTAAGTATAATTAACATAGTTAAAGGTACTCTGGCTGCAGATACACTTAGTGCACTTTAGCATAATAACATTTAATTTAATAACATTGGAGTCTATTTCTAATATGAGAAAACTGTATGTTTGTACTTTAAACCTTTATGACACTCTAACAGTTCATTATGCTAATTAAGCAATAATTATGATTGTGCATTGTGTATGTAAAGGCCAATGGTAGCACCCAACACTTGTACAGTATGATAATTTGAACACAAGAAAGTTCAGAGATAAAAATATAAAAGTCAGTCAGTTAGCAACTCGATTACACATCCATGGTAAAAGTCACCATACAAAAAAAATAAGAATTAACACCAGTGATTGAGATAAACATCTTTTCTTTATTTTCATCCTGTTCACGCTGAAGCCATAGCAACAAAGAGTACAATGCAATACAAAATACAAGTTTAGACTTTTGAAGGTTTTTTGCTATGTATTCCTATGAATCCTGTATTTATAATGTGCCACACACAAGGCCCATCATAAGTTTGTATAATAACTTATAAGTACTTATGGCAACATACATAACATACAGAATGTTTTAAAGAACAAGTAGGTGACTTTTCATAAAGAAAGCTTTAATAATAACGCCTTATGATTATTATACAAGCTTATGACAGACATTTTAAGTATTATATATTCCATATAATAATGCATTTTAATGAATACAAGATTCATAGGAAGTGTTAGCATTGTTTTTCATACAAGCTTGGTTTACGAACACTCGACAAACTCAACATCTCACAAAGGCAGACCAAGACGGGAAAAGCACAGTAGAGGCACTGACATGTCGTCTTTATTTGCTGTGCTAGTGTGGCTTTAAGAGATGCTCGATGGTCCAGCTTTTACTGAAGATTACAGAAGGAGGAATTTTGGGCTGTTGGAAATTAATCAAGTGGTTTTCTCATCAATTTCCCAGGCAGAGGTAAATAGCAGAGAGCGGAGGAACCTCTGGAAGGGCTGAGTGGGAAAACCTAGGGAAGGCAGGACAGAAAAGATGGCCGAGCAAAAACTGTAGCGAGGGAACCTTAGGGAGGGCTGAGTGGAGGAACCTTCTGGAGAGCTGAGCAGAGGTACCATTAGAAGGTAACTTTAGGAAGGGCGGAGTGGAAGAATCTTACGGAGGGAACCTTAGGGAGGTCCGAGCAGAGGAAACTTAGGAAGGGTTGAGCGGCAGAACCATAGGGAGGGAACCTTAGGAAGGGCAAAGCAGATGAACCTTAGGGAAGTCCGAGCAAAGGAACCTTAGGGAGGGAATTTTTAGGAAGGGCCGAGCAGAGGAACCTTACAGAGGGCCAACCTAAGGAACCTTAACAAGGGTTGAATGGCAAAACCTTAGGGAGGGAACTTTAGAAAGGGCCAAACAGGAACCTTAGAAAGCACTGAGCAGAGGAACCTTAAGAAGGGCCAAGTGGAGGAACCGTTGGAAGGGCTGAGCAGAGGAACCTTAGCGATGAAACCTTAGGGAGGGCCACACAGAGGAACCGTAGGAAGAGAACCTTAGGGAAGGCCAAGCAAAGAAACCGTAGGAAGGGCTGAGTGGAAGAACCATAGGGAGGAGCTTTAGGAAGTGCCAAGCGGAGAAACCTTAGGGAGGGCCAAGCAAAGGAACCAAAGGGAGGGCCGAGCGGAGGAATCTTAGGGAGGGCCGAGCGGAGGAACTTTAGTGAGGGCCGAGCGGAGGAACTTTAGTGAGGGCCGAGCGGAGGAACCTTAGGGGGGGAGAGCAGAGGAATCTTAGGGGGGGCGAGCAGAGGAATCTTAGGGAGGGCCGAGCGGAGGAACTTTAGTGAGGGCCGAGCGGAGGAACCTTAGGGGGGGCGAGCAGAGGAATCTTAGGGGGGGCGAGCAGAGGAATCTTAGGGAGGGCCGAGCGGAGGAACTTTAGTGAGGGCCGAGCGGAGGAACTTTAGTGAGGGCCGAGCGGAGGAACCTTAGGGGGGGCGAGCAGAGGAATCTTAGGGAGGGCCGAGCGGAGGAACCTTAGGGGGGGCGAGCAGAGGAATCTTAGGGGGGGCGAGCAGAGGAATCTTAGGGAGGGCCGAGCGGAGGAACTTTAGTGAGGGCCGAGCGGAGGAACCTTAGGGGGGGCGAGCAGAGGAATCTTAGGGGGGGCGAGCAGAGGAATCTTAGGGAGGGCCGAGCGGGGGAACCTTAGGGAGGGCCGAGGGGAGGAACTTTAGGGAGGGCCGAGCGGAGGAACCTTAGGGAGGGCCCAGCGGAGGAACCTTAGGGGGGGCGAGCAGAGGAATCTTAGGGAGGGCCGAGTGGAGGAGCCTTAGGGAGGGCCGAGCAGAGGAATCTTAGGGAGGGCCAAGCGGAGGAACTTTAGTGAGGGCTGAGCAGAGGAATCTTAGGGAGGGCCAAGCGGAGGAACTTTAGTGAGGGCTGAGCAGAGGAATCTTAGGGGGGGCCAAGCGGAGGAACTTTAGGGGGGGGCAGGCGGAGGAACCTTAGGGGGGTTGAGCGGAGGAATCTTAGGGAAGGCCGAGCAGAGGAACCTTATGGAGGAACGAGAAGATGAAGCTTATGGAGGAACGAGCAGAGGTACCTTGGGGATGGCCAAGAAACAGAACCGTAGGGAGGAAACCTTAGGGAGGGTAGAGTCAAGGAACCTTAGGGAGGGCCAAGTGGAGAAACCTTAAGGAGGGTCGAGAAGATGAATGTTACGGGGGCCGAGCAGATGATATATAGAAATGGCTAAGCTAAGGAACTGTAGGGAGGGCTGAACGGAGGAACTTTAGAAAGAGCAGAGCGGAGGAACCTTAGGGAGGGCCGATTGGAGTAACCGTAGGAAGGTAACCTTAGGGAGGGCTGAGCAGTGGAACCTTAGGAAGGGGCCAAGGAGAGGAACCCTAGGAAGGGCCAAGCAGAGAAACCTTAGAAAGGGCAGAGCAGAGTAACCTTAGGGAGCATCGAGCAGGTTAAGTCGAGCGAAGGAACCCTAGGAAAGAAATTTTAGGGAGGGCCAAGTGGAGGAATCTTAGGGATGGCCATAGGGAGAAAACCTTAGATAGGGTCAATCGAAGGAACCATTTGGAAATAAAACCTTGGGGAGGGACGAGTGGAGGAACTTTAGGGAGGGCTGAGCAGAAGAACCATAGTGAGGAAACTTTAAAAAGAATCGCACAAAGGGTCGAGTGGAATAACCTTAGCAGAGGAACCATACAGAGGGTTGAGCAGAGGAACCGTAGGGAAGGCAGAGCGGAGAAGCTGTAGGGAAGGCCAAGTGCAGGAAGGCAGAGTGGAGGAATCATAATGAAGGAAAAGCTGAGGAACTGAAGAGAAGATCGAGTAAAGGAACTGTAGGGAAGACCGAGCAGAGGAACCGTAATGATGATCAAGCTGTGGAATTGAAGGGAAGGTCAAGTGAAGAAACTGAAGGGAAGATAGAGTGGAGGAACTGTAATGATGATCAAGCTGAGGAACCTAAGAGAAGGTCAAGTGAAGAAACTGTAGGAAAGGCAAAGTGGAGGAACCCTAATGAAGGACAAGCAGAAGAGCCGTAGAAAAAGCCTTTCTGCTCTACTGTCTATCTCTATTCAAAAACTGCATAATAAACCAAACATCATCTCAGAAATACCATGCTGAGTCACAAGCAATCTCTGTTTAGATTTTTCTGGGTAATGGAATCCTGCAGGATGTGAACTGAAATAACAGTGTGCTTACGGTGATTTTTTTCCCCAGGAATTTACTGAATTTATGAGTTTGTGTACCGCAGTGAGTACACAAATGATGGGTGATGATAAAAAATAGATCTGTTGAATAACAGAGGCTGAAAAAGATAGAGGACAAATGTGACACACATTCTGCTGTAAATGTATTCAAATGGTCAGGAAAATGTCCATAAAGTCCTGTAATTGTTTGATCTATACTTTACTATATAAAAAAATTATATGCCTATATTCTATGTATAAGTGTATTACCATAAAAATGCTATAAAAACAAAGTCATTCAGAGTAATTCTGATGTGGTTTTGGCCCATATGTAAAATAAATATATATAATTCTATATTTTATATATGCTTCCCCATATATTTTAAAATATGTTAATACATTTTTATTGGATTATTAAAAATCCCTTCCTGAGGTTAATGTGGTTTAGAACACATGGTTTAAGTGGTTGTCAGGGAGATCCAGGAATCTGGTGACGAGTGTGAAACAGTACTTGAAAGTGGTTGCTATGGTACAGTGCTTCAGTTGGCTTCTGTGGCATTCCAGAAAGTTAGCATCAGGTCGTAAGTGATTGTGTAGTGTAGTATTGTAGGTAGGTAGTTGATATGGTGTTGCTGATGGATTGCTAAGATGTTGCCTAATGGTTATTTTGGGATCCCAGGTGGTTGCTGTGGTGTTGCTGAAGAATTGCTATGATGTTGCCAAGTGGTTGCTAATGTATCATAGGAGGTTGGTCTGATGGCGCTTAAATTAAATGTTGCTATGGCACCTCAGGTGGTAGCTGTGGTGTTTCAGAAAGGTTTCTTTGTTGTTGCTATCATATTTCCGGTAATTGCCAAAGTGATGCTAAAAAATAGTTTTTAAAATAGATTTTAGTTTTTTTTTTATTAAAAACTAGATACTAAATCACTACTCGCTGGTGTAAACAGGGTCATTTTTGAATAATTGTAAATGATGATTAACAACAATATGAAATGCCTATATACCTTTCAGCCTCTGTAACATGAAAAATGATAAGTATTATGTAAATGGAAACTGTAAAAACTTGATTTTAAGTTGAATAAACATTCCACACTTGTTAAAAAAGGTCAAAAAAGCTAAACAAATTAAGCTGCCAGTTAACCAGCCTGCTGACTGCTGAAACTCAGTCCAGCAAATGAAGCTAAAACACTGATTTGCCACTAGAGACGTTCACAAAATTGTCACGGCATCAGGTTTACATTAAATTCAGCTATGGCCAAGCGATGCACAGTTTTCCCTGACTTTTGAATGAGTATTTTGTGGGTTAAAACAAATTTAAAGACAACAGAATTCTGTAATTTCAAGTCCTTGGTAAGACTCTTTCAAAATGAATGTGCTTTTAATTTTTTTTACAGAAATTTACAGAAACATTCTTAAACAAATTCGGTAACACTTTCTTTGAATGTCATTTCTATAAGACTCTATGAACATACTCATAACACATTATAATGCATTCATAAGGCATTATAAACATGGCTATACATATTTATGAAAATGTATAATTCATTATAGCAATGTTAAGTATGCATCATGAACTGTGATTATAATGCATTAATAGCTGCATTTATAACATGTCATACATCAATACCAAGAAACTCAGCTTGCAGACTGTATTATGACTAAAAAGCTTCCAACTTATAAACACACCCTCAGTAATCCAATAAATATATTTTTAACCACTCATAAATTATTCTTGTCTTGAATATAATATTAATTATAGTCAATTATAATGTATTATAACAGGTCTTTGTGCACTCTAAGTAAAGTGCCAGACTTTCATTGTAGGACCAGATTATTAATGATAGAGATATACTATTTTCACATATATGTTATAAGCACAGCTTATAATGTATTATGATCACAGGTCATAATGCTTAACAAACATGTCTATAATGGGTTATGCATTTTTATAAACATTTATAGCCATGTTTATAATGCCTTATGAATGCATTATAATATGTTATGAATGTGGTTATAGCATATAAAGATGACATTCATAGAAAGTGTTACCACAAATTCTACTTCCGAGGCTTTGTTTTTTGCCATTTTTAAAGCTTTCATTGGGTAATTTTTCCTTAATTCCATTGTATTGCAGATTCACAACCTAAAATCTGCATCAAGTTCAACTAGGAGACTCCAATGCTCCAATACCTTTTCCTCAGCCAATCACACCAGTTTTGCTTATTTTTAGAAGTTGCTATTTTAAAGTTTTTTTGGCTCAATCCTCCCCAACATCACTTGATTGGTCCAATCCAATCAAGAGTCCTGGAGATTGGCTCCGCCCCAGAAAACAAAAATATGGTTTAATACTACAGTGATTTTATTGTATTGTATTTCTTATACAGCTGTTTTTCCATATTTTAAAGGACATTTTGCACTGTTAATATGTTAAAAACTACCTTTTTTTAGACAGAGTAGGCAGCATGAGTTTTGGATCCCTAGCTCTGATATCTTTGAAAAAGCAAAAGAACTCAATTTTTGTAGATTTTTAGTTTACTACATAATTTAAACAGACAGACTGTCTCTTACACTGTGCCAAAAGTTTTTGATGAATGGATTAATAGAAATACTATTTCTAAATAGAAATAAACTATTTTTACATTGACTTCCATTGTAATTTTAGAAGGTTTTTTCTCTCTCCTGTAAAGATTTTTATTTTAATTTGTTTTTGCTGTTTTTTTAATTGGACAGCTCTTATATACTAGGTAAATTAGTTTCCATATCTGTTACCTAGAAGAAGTCCCTGGTTTTGCACATTTTACCACTAACTTATCACTAATTTTCACTTGTGAAGTCGTAAGTCGTGTAAATTAAACACTTCGTACAAATGTTAAAACTTGTGCATAATAATTATTTATGCATTATTTGCGCTAATTACGGGGTGTCGCTTGATTTAAAGAAAAAAAAAGCTGCAACTGCAAAACGGCATTGTTAATAATAACATTAATAACGATTTCGAGTCCCTCTTCACCCATGCAGAAAGCCAGGGAAAAAATAAATAAATTAAAATAAATAAAACTGTGGTCACAGCAATAATTATAGCCCACAAAACGTTTACATTATAATCAAGGTACATACGCACAAAAGGCCACATCATACAGCAGCAGGTCCACACAACTTGGCGCTTTTTAGCGACGAAGCAATTAAAGAAGCGAACGACGAACATTTCCCCTCGTTTTCTTTTTTTTTTTTTCTGATTGAAAGGCTCAGTGGCAGCTCTGCACCACGTTCTTCACATTTTCTCCAGACCAGAAGGTATTGTTGATGACAGTAGCAATGCATAACAATGCCTCGACAATGGATGGATCAGAAGATACAATAAAAATTGGTTTGGGCCGTATTTTGTATTCCGAGCAGCTCCTTAAAAGTCCCTCGTAGATCAGCGCTTACATAAAAAATCCTCAACGCTTTCCAACGGGAAAAACGGAATAAAAAAGATCCATTATCGGTTTGAACACTTGGAAGGAGACAATGAGTTGAAGGCTTTCTTTGGATGGCTCCTTCCTTTTCATATGTAAAAAAAAAAAAAGAAAAGAAATACAATCGAGTAGAGATATTACATATATATTTTTCCTTCTTTCTTGCACTATTTTAGATACAAGATTGGTCCTTTGATGGACCAAGTTATTCTGACTTCACTGACATCACTTCAATGCATTTTTAAACGACGTGCAAAAAAAAGACATTTTCCTCTGGAAATGTGTCAAACAGGTCTATATAAAAAAAAAGAAGATATTTTTAAGGCTTTTGTTCAGTCGGAATGAAAAAAAGAAAAAAAAAAGAAAAAAAAATCCCTGTTTCTTTGTTGGCAGGAAACTCTGGTACAGCTTCAGCACAGTGAGTTCCTCATAAACACCTTTCTGTTGCCTAAAATTTGAAAGTCTTATGTAAGCTTTTTAGGAGCTTTTTTTGTGAGAGGGTTCCATTATTCCCAATAGATTCCCCCCAAAAAAGATTGTCTTTCAAAGTCTTTTTACATCCATAAGAAGATCCCTTTTCACTGGATGCTCTCACTCACATATATCACATACATTTACTTCCTTAACTTTGTAAACATCTGATAATCGTCCTGGATGACAGTCCTGGATAAGGGAACGCACTCTCGACGTTCACTCTCAACAGGTGACACTCAGGTGAGATCACTCCTGAGCGAACCCGGCTGGATCGAATCACGAATGCAGAAAAAATAAAGCGAGGTACATGCACTAACCACATGCCAAGAATACCTGTCCACAGTCCACACACAGGTACAGTCAAGCACGTTCTTGAAAGACGTAGCCACATCAAAACGTAAAAAGCACACATCTGAGGAAAAACAGATGTAACAGTGTAATGTGTAAGGTGTAATTTAGCTTGTGTAATTTCGTCCAATACAGCGAGTGAGTCAGGAAATAAATTAGCGTCTGGTTCATTGTACGTGCCGAACCTTCCTCTTTTTCCGCGAGGGATTGTTAAATTGTCTCCCTACACGGATAAAAACCCCTTTTATATCTGTGTACGCCAACAGCACGGCGCTACACCCAAACACATAATGGGTTAGCAGCAAATGCTACGCCTCACATGTAACAACTTAATTCCAGGCATTTGGGAAAAATATTTTGTCCTTTGCGCTGTGCACAGCATCATCAATCTGGACCCTCGACAACTGGCAATTCCATTCAGTTCCAGACGCAACGAACATTTCAACCGTTGACGCTCTTGCGACTCTTGAGTTTGGGCGAAAAAGGTGGATGACGTGTCAAAAGCAGCAGCAGAAGAAGAAGAAGAAGACGAAGAAGATGGCAGAATTCATTTTCATGGAGAATTTTTTTATGCTCCAAACTGGATTGTGCTATGCTTTAGAAATGATGATCCCAGACTCTAAAAGATTCTAAAAGGTCTCTCAATCCTAGACCTCTTGACTGACTCCTTGATTCCCTTCTCTTTTTTTTGCGGGGTACAAAAGTCATTACCAAAATCGGTAACAAAAAAAACTCGCTGATAGCCTCCCTGCCGCCTTTGAGTCTTGAATCTTGGTATTCCCTGGAAACTCAACCTCAAAAAAAGTCCTCTACTGGTCCCAGGCTTGACTCACAGTCACACCAATAGGGCTAATCTTCCCCAAGTCCTCCATCTGAATACCCTTCTGTCCTGCGACTCCTTTGGCCTCGTTGGCCGTGGCCGACGCGGCGTCATCCATGCTAACAGAGCTGCTGACTCTGCACCCTGACCTTCTCTGTTCCTGTTCCTGCTTTGTTCTGCAGTTCTTTAAGTTGCCATCGGTGTAAACCCTGTTCCTGGTGCTAAACGGTAAAGGGTTGGAGTTGCCCGCGGATTCCCTCTGTCCGCTAAGCTTCAGGTCGATTCTTCCAGGTCTCTGGATTCGACCGCTTCCTGCAACAGTGGAGCAGCAAGAGTACGTCCTGCAAACGGCCTGGAAGCCTCGCTTGAAGTTCTCGTTGTAGTAGCCGTAGATGATGGGGTTGACGCTGGAGTTGGAGAAGGCTAGCCAGTGCGCGAACGGAAAGACGTAGCCGGACAGAAGCTCCAGCTCCTCCTCGCCCAGGCCGCCGTAGTCCGTCAAGAGCATGAGGGTCCACAACGGCAGCCAGGAAAGAGTGAAAAGAAGAGCCACCATGCTCAGCATCTTAATCACCTTGATCTTCTTGTTGGAGATGAGTGGACGTCCTTCGTGGTGGTGATTGTGGTGATGGTGATTATGCCCACCTGTTGCCGGAGGCGTAGCGTTTTGGTGGCTGCCGCTGTCCTGCTGGTCGTTCCCGGAGATGACGGAGGTGGTGTACAGCTTGATTCCGATTCGCCCGTACATCAAGGTGATGAGGGTGAGCGGGATCAGGTAGATGTGAGCAAAAAGGACCGTGGTGTAAACCTTCCTCATCTGTGGGTCGGCCCAGTTCTCGAAGCAGGAGAACAGCGGGTAGGTGTGGTTGTAGTCCAGGTTGTGCACCATGTAGTGGTGCTCCACCTGCGTCACGGTCAGCGTGGCGGCGGACGGGCACATGATCACCAGCGCCAGCACCCAGATCATCGCTATGGTCACTTTGGCCACCAGTAAGGTGAGTTTAGGCTGGAAGGGGTAGACGATGCAGCGGAATCTGGAGGGGATTAGAAGAAAAGACAAGAAAAGAAAAGGCATTTGATGTATTGATGTATATATTTTTTGGTACCACTTTAAAATAAGACTAGCTTTATAAAGGGTTTATAAATGGTTTACAATTAGTTTATTGGTTACTAATTAGGTTGTAAATGCCTTAAAAATCATTAATAATCAGTTATAACACATACGTAGAAAGGGCAACAATGACCTGTTGTTTACCAAATAGTGAACCCACAGCCATCTATATTGTTGCCCTTTCTAGGTATGTGTTATAACTGATTATTAATGATTTTTAAGGCATTTACAACCTAATTAGTAACCATTAATAAACTAATTGTAAACCATTTATAAACCCTTTATAAAGGTAGTCTTGTTTTAAAGTGGTACCTATTATATATATATATATATATATATATATATATATATATATATATATATATATACATTTTTGGTAACACTTTCTACGAACCCTGTATTCGTAATGTATTATAAATGCATTCATAATGACATGCATTATATGACATGCATAGTACCTCATAATGACTGTAATAAGGCTGTATAATAGCGACATTCATAACACATTTTAAACTACAAGTATAAGGGTTTATAAAGAAAGGGTTTATAATGCCTTATAATATCTGTTCATAAGAACATTGTACAATGTAGTGTTGTGATGCACTATAACACAGATTTGGTATATTTTGGTATAATGCATTATAATATGCAGCTATGATTTCTCAAATTAAACTTTTATATGTGCGTAACACATTATAAAGCCTTATATGTATAAGGCTTATATAAGTGAAGTGAGTTTTCATATGCAATTTAAACATGAAGTAAATTTTATTATGCCTCACTATGATGTCTTTTATACAGTAATGACTGTATATAAGGCTTTATAAGGTGTTATGCACTTATATATTTTAGCTTAATTTGAGAAATCATAGCAGCTCAGTTTCCTCTGCTGAGAAGAGTTTGTTGAACACGTCCAGGTAGCTGCACCGTTACAATAGCAATCCACCAAAGTCAGAGCTCACCTGATTCTACTCTTAAAGAGAATGATGAGCTCTTAAAGAGACACTCTGATTGGTTTATTATTTCATGTTACGCCCAAAACATGATTAAACACACTCATGATTAATGAAGAGAATTATTATAAAATTCACTTCAAAAGCAGTTTGCATTATAAATTGCTATAATTACATTTTTTTTTTGTGATAATGCATCATAAGTTGTGTTTATAATACTTACGTATAATTATGTATAGGACAGTTTATAATGCTTTATGAATACATTATAATGTATAAAAAATGCATAATGTTATAATGCATTCATAAGGGATTATAAACCTAACTATACATAATTATATATATATATATAAAAACATAATACATTATAATGCATTTATAGGCCAATTACATATATAGCCAGGTTTTATAATGCTTTATGAATGCATTATGCAATTTTTTATAATTACGTATAGCCAGGTTATTAATTCTTTATGAATGCATTATAATGTTTTAATGAATGGTTATTAGTGAAATAGTACATGCCTTTTGCGCTGTGTTTCGAGATGAGCAAGGTGTACTTTTCCCAACGTTACGATAGCAAAGACACACTGACAACACGCCCTAATTCAAGCTGCATGGTGCACGATTAGATCACTAAAATAGGGCCTTATAAGCATCAAGAACATAATTTATTTTTTTTTTCAATTATTTTACTTTCTAACAATTTCTAACACTAGGACGTTGAGGAGCAGTGAATGCCTCCTCCAATACATGTTAATACAAGTCAATATAAGTCAGAATTCACGTCTTTTTGGACATTTTTTGTTTGTTTTTAACTAGAAAATGGCTTTTCTATATTCTTCTCTGTACCATTTTTAACGTATTCTGCAATTTGTACTCTTCCACACATGAATGCATGATGCACCATTGTGTACTCAATTGGTCAATTTAATTATTTCTTTAGCTTCTCTTCCACTTCTCTTTTTCTCCATCCGTCCTCCTCCCACTTTCTATTCATATTCCTCTCTTTAATCTTCTCAGTATAGGAGGAGTGGAGGAGTGAGAGGAGCTGGAGATCTCGTGACTCCTCACTCCAGCCTGTTTATAGATACTTTACTTCACCTCATCTCTCTTTTCATATTCATTTTGCATCTCCTCCCTTTATACCTCTGAGCTCTTTTATCTCGTCTGAGCTGCCCTGAGCTGCTCTCCGGTTCCGGACTCTCTTTAAAGACCTTTAGAAGGATCTTTTGGTGACGCCACAGAAGAACCACTTTCTCAAGATGGAGATTTTCACCTTATAGTGTATATTCCTGCCCAAACATACCTGTCCACAGCGATGGCCACCAGCGTGAAGACGGAGGCCGAGACGCTCATGCCCTGCACCAGTCCACTCATCTTACACACAGTGTTTGTGAAAGGCCATCCTGAGAGACAACAGACAGACAGACAGACAGACGGGATATAAACAGGGTCCAGTTATATATAATTGTTGCTTTAAGTTTGTTGTTCACATTTCCCTTCCACCTTAAAACACATTTTCTTTCCACTTTAACCGTTACCATGCATTAAAACACATTTTCTCTACGTTAAAGTCCAGAAATTTTAACAGTTTATCCAACAAACAAACTGTTATCCAGCTCAAAGTAGCTCCACACCTCCTTACTAGAATCTGGAGAGTCCTGACATTTAAAACGAGGCATTAATAACTTAAAAAGTGCAGAAAGAGCTTATTAAAAAACACTGATTACATCCCATAATGCCACTAGCTTCAGCTCCGAGCGCCGCCATCACTGTACTGATAATCACATAGACTTACATACTGTATACATAGACTCCACATAATGTAGCAGCCGGCGCCAGGAGACAGGCTATGTGGAGTCTATGTATATATATCTATGTGATTATCAGTACAGTAATGGCAGCGCTCAGAGCTGAAGCTAGTAGCATTATGGGATGTAATCAGTGGTTTTTAATAAGCTTCTTCTACACTTTTTAAGTTATTAATGCCTCGTTTTAAATGTCAGGACTCTCCTCTTGGATTCTAGTAAGGAGGTGTGGAGCTACTTTGAGCTGGATAACGGTGTAAAAAGTGATTTATCAGGGTAAATTATGCCCCGTATCTCCCAGTCTGAAGGGTGTTTGTTGGATAAACTGTTAAAATTTCTGGATCTCTGAACGCTGTGGGAGAACGGAGGTGTGCTATTCATCAAAGATAAGAACTTTTATCATGTTTTACTACAATAAAAGAAGAAAAAAACATTTTACACCGGGGTTCTCCTTTAACTTAGATGCAAGCCACCCACCTGACTATTGGTTATGAGGCAGCAGGCAGGTAAATGAGAGGAATGCTTACTAACATTATGATTCACTTCGAAATTGTATATATATATATATATATATATATATATATATTTGTAGTTTTTAAATTAACATTATATGTAAGAAGTGTATATTTAAATGTTTTGACCCCTTTATGGGGGGTTGAAGTCTTAATACCCCCCAATACCTCCCATAATTTGCACCCTGGATATAAATAAATATAAATAAATCGGGTTTCTGTATGAAAAACACACATAAATAAATAAACAAACAACAAACAGACTGAAAAAGAGCTGAATGACATAAAAGTGGCAGCGTTTATCTCCTCGAAAAAGACGACACTTTACTCTGAACGAGTACCGCCGCGCGGTGGGGGTTAAAAGCAGACCGCCCACAGCCTCACGCCATGCATTTCCAATATCCAGCATATCTGTGTGTGTGTGTGTGTGTGTGTGTGTGTGTATATACGTGTGTATATATCTGTGTGTGTGTGTGTGTATATACGTGTGTATATGTGTGTGTGTGTGTGTGTGTATATATGTGTGTGTGTTTATAGGGTTTGGAAGAGGGCGAATGCTCTCAGGTAGAAAGCGATGGGGTTCTGACACGTCTGCCCTCGTCACTCTCCAATAATAACATCTGAAACTCCCATGATTCACCTGGTGACTCACTGCACTGCTCTACACATACGTCCACACGTCCCTCCAGCCTGCAGGAAGCCCACGGCTCTGGGCTTCATCCTTAAACCATAAATAAACTCTTTAAATAAGCTTTTAATGGCCTGTGTTCTTCATTAGACACTGTGTGAGAGGAGGGGGCTGTAAATGGCTCTTAATTGCCGCCTGGCAGGTAGTCCGGTATCTGCTTTCAGAAGATCAGCATCTCTTCAGCATTTTTCTTAATTAACACATGAAAAAAGTCAAAACTGCATAACCAAAAACAATGGCTTTCGTATAGCTTCTGGGATGCATTTTTAGAGGCTTAATCATTAGCTTCAAGGCAGTTTATCACTTATTTGGAAATCTGATGAATGGAAAAATATACAGGGGTTGGACAATGAAAAATGAAAAGCAGCCTGGTGTTCAATCTTCATTAATTGCACATTGCACCAGTAAGAGCAGAGTGTGAAGTTTCAGTTAGCAGGGTAAGAGCACAGTTCTGCTCTAAATATTACAATGCACACAACATTATGGGAGACATACCAGAGTTCAAAAGAGGACAAATTGTTGGTGCACGTCTTGCTGGAGCATCTGTGACCAAGACAGCAAGTCTTTGTGATGCATCAAGAGCCACGGTATCCAGGGTAATGTCAGCATACCACCAAGAAGGACCAACCACATCCAACAGGATTAACTGTGGACGCTGTAAGAGGAAGCTGTCTGAAAGGGATGTTCGGGTGCTAACCCGGATTGTATCCAAAAAAACATAAAACCACGGCTGATCAAATCACGCAGAATTCAATGTGCACCTCAACTCTCCTGTTTCCACCAGAACTGTCCGTCACCACAATCAATTACTGTGCTCTAAAACCAGGTGTTTCAGATTCATTGTCCAACCCCTGTATATTATATACAGTAAGAACCATTCCACTGAGTGGGAGCCATTTGCTTGTTGTAACTCTTCCAAATTAAACTTAATTTTTAATCTTTCATTTAATCTTTTTATCAACAAATAACACATATATTTAACTATTCAAAACATGTACTGCTCAGGCTCAGGCAGCTTTACTTTATTTTTACAAGGTTTCTAATCTGATAAGATGGGTAATTTTTTCTCAGACCTGTTACCAAAACTCATGAGACATAAAAAATGCATGTTTAAAAGCAAGTCCACTAATTCTAACTAACTTTAATTTTCTCTCAAGGAAGACTTTATTTTAAAGAAATGATTGACGACATGCTCAAATAATTGATATATATGTCAAAAAAACAAATCACTCCTGTTACTGGCACACATTCCTGTTACTGGAACTAACTCCCGTTACTGGCACTCACTAGTGTTACTGGAACTCACTTCTGTTACTGGAATTCACTCCTGTTTCTGGCACTCACTAGTGTTACTGGAACTCACTCCTGTTACTGAAACTAACTCCTGTTATTGACACTCACTCCTGTTACTATCACTCACTAGTGTTACTGGAACTCACTTCTGTTACTGGAATTCACTCCTGTTTCTGGCACTCACTAGTGTTACTGGAACTCACTCCTGTTACTGAAACTAACTCCTGTTATTGACACTCACTCCTGTTACTATCACTCACTCCTGTTACTGGAACTCACACCTGTTAGTGGCACAGATTCCTGTTACTGGAACTCACTTCTGTTACTGGAACTCACTCCTGTTATTAACACTCACTCCTGTTACTGGAACTAACTCCTGTTACTGGTACTCACTTCTGTTACTGGAAGTCACTCTTGTTACTGAAACTAACTCCTGTTATTGACATTCACTCCTGTTTCTGGCACTCACTTCTGTTACTGGCACTCACTCCTGTTACTGGCACTCACTCCTGTTACTGGAACTAACTCCTGTTACTGGAACTCACTCCTGTTACTGGCACTCACTCCTGTTACTGGAACTAACTCCTGTTACTGGCACTCACTCCTTTTACTGGTACTCGCTCCTGTTACTATCACTTACTCCTGTTACTGACACTCACTCCTGTTACTATCACTTACTCCTGTTACTGGCACTCACTCCTGTTACTGGAACTCACTTCTGTTACTGGAATTCACTCCTGTTTCTGGCACTCACTTATGTTACTGGAACTCACTCCTGTTACTGAAACTAACTCCTGTTATTGACACTCACTCCTGTTACTATCACTCACTCCTGTTACTGGAACTCACACCTGTTAGTGGCACAGATTCCTGTTACTGGAACTCACTTCTGTTACTGGAATTCACTCCTGTTTCTGGCACTCACTTCTGTTACTGGCACTCACTCCTGTTACTGGCACTCACTCCTGTTACTGGAACTCACTCCTGTTACTGGAACTCACTCCTGTTACTTGCACTCACGTCTGTTCCTGAAACTAACTCCTGTTATTGACACTCACTCCTGTTACTGGTACTCACTCCTGTTACTGAAACTAACTCCTGTTATTGACACTCATTCCTGTTACTGGCACTCACTCCTGTTACTGGAACTAACTCCTGTTATTGACATTCACTCCTGTTACTGGCACTCACTCCTGTTACTGGAACTCACTCCTGTTACTGGCACTCACTCCTGTTACTATCACTTACTCCTGTTACTGGCACTCACTCCTGTTACTATCACTTACTCCTGTTACTGGCACTCACTCCTGTTACTGGAACTCACTTCTGTTACTGGAATTCACTCCTGTTTCTGGCACTCACTTATGTTACTGGAACTCACTCCTGTTACTGAAACTAACTCCTGTTATTGACACTCACTCCTGTTACTATCACTCACTCCTGTTACTGGAACTCACACCTGTTAGTGGCACAGATTCCTGTTACTGGAACTCACTTCTGTTACTGGAATTCACTCCTGTTTCTGGCACTCACTTCTGTTACTGGCACTCACTTCTGTTACTGGAATTCACTCCTGTTTCTGGCACTCACTCCTGTTACTGGCACTCACTCCTGTTACTGGAACTCACTCCTGTTACTGGAACTCACTCCTGTTACTGGTACTCACTCCTGTTACTGGAACTAACTCCTGTTACTATCACTTACTCCTGTTCCTGGCACTCACTGTTACTGAAACTAACTCCTGTTACTGGAATTCACTCCTGTTTCTGGCACTCACTCCTGTTACTGGCACTCACTCCTGTTTCTGGCACTCACTCCTGTTACTGGAACTCACTCCTGTTTCTGGCACTCACTCCTGTTACTATCACTTACTCCTGTTACTGGCACTCACTCCTGTTACTATCACTTACTCCTGTTACTGGTACTCACTCCTGTTACTGGAACTAACTCCTGTTACTGGTACTCACTCCTGTTACTGGAACTAACTCCTGTTACTGGAACTAACTCCTGTTACTGGTACTCACTCCTGTTAGTGGAATTCACTCCTGTTACTATCACTTACTCCTGTTCCTGGCACTCACTAATGTTACTGAAACTAACTCCTGTCACTGGTACTCACTCCTGTTACTGGAACTCACTTCTGTTACTGGAATTCACTCCTGTTTCTGGCACTCACTTATGTTACTGGAACTCACTCCTGTTACTGAAACTAACTCCTGTTATTGACACTCACTCCTGTTACTGGTACTTACTTCTGTTACTGGAAGTCACTCCTGTTACTGAAACTAACTCCTGTTATTGACACTCATTCCTGTTACTGGCACTCACTCCTGTTACTGGAACTAACTCCTGTTATTGACATTCACTCCTGTTACTGGCACTCACTCCTGTTGCTGGAACTAACTCCTGTTACTGGAACTCACTCCTGTTACTGGCACTCACTCCTGTTACTGGAACTCACTCCTGTTACTATCACTTACTCCTGTTACTGGCACTCACTCCTGTTACTATCACTTACTCCTGTTACTGGTACTCACTCCTGTTACTGGCACTCACTCCTGTTACTGGAACTAACTCCTGTTACTGGAACTAACTCCTGTTACTGGCACTCACTCCTTTTACTGGAACTCACTCCTGTTACTATCACTTACTCCTGTTACTGGCACTCACTCCTGTTACTATCACTTACTCCTGTTACTGGCACTCACTCCTGTTACTGGAACTAACTCCTGTTATTGACATTCACTCCTGTTACTGGCACTCACTCCTGTTGCTGGAACTAACTCCTGTTACTGGAACTCACTCCTGTTACTGGCACTCACTCCTGTTACTGGAACTAACTCCTGTTACTGGCACTCACTCCTTTTACTGGAACTCACTCCTGTTACTATCACTTACTCCTGTTACTGGCACTCACTCCTGTTACTATCACTTACTCCTGTTCCTGGCACTCACTCCTGTTCCTGGCACTCACTGTTACTGAAACTAACTCCTGTTACTGAAATTCACTCCTGTTTCTGGCACTCACTCCTGTTACTGGAACTCACTCCTGTTTCTGGCACTCACTCCTGTTACTATCACTTACTCCTGTTACTGGCACTCACTCCTGTTACTATCACTTACTCCTGTTACTGGTACTCACTCCTGTTACTGAAACTAACTCCTGTTAATGGTACTCACTCCTGTTACTGGAACTAACTCCTGTTACTGGAACTCACTCCTGTTACTGGCACTCAATCCTGTTACTGGAACTCACTCCTGTTACTATCACTTACTCCTGTTACTGGCACTCACTCCTGTTACTATCACTTACTCCTGTTACTGGTACTCACTCCTGTTACTATCACTTACTCCTGTTCCTGGCACTCACTGTTACTGAAACTAACTCCTGTTACTGTTACTCACTCCTTTTACTGGAACTCACTCCTGTTACTATCACTTACTCCTGTTACTGGCACTCACTCCTGTTACTATCACTTACTCCTGTTACTGGAACTAACTCCTGTTACTGGAACTAACTCCTGTTACTGGCACTCACTCCTTTTACTGGAACTCACTCCTGTTACTATCACTTACTCCTGTTACTGGCACTTACTCCTGTTACTGGCACTCACTCCTGTTACTATCACTTACTCCTGTTACTGGTACTCACTCCTGTTACTGGAACTAACTCCTGTTACTATCACTTACTCCTGTTCCTGGCACTCACTGTTACTGAAACTAACTCCTGTTACTGGTACTCACTCCTTTTACTGGAACTCACTCCTGTTACTATCACTTACTCCTGTTACTGGCACTCACTCCTGTTACTATCACTTACTCCTGTTCCTGGCACTCACTCCTGTTCCTGGCACTCACTGTTACTGAAACTAACTCCTGTTACTGAAATTCACTCCTGTTTCTGGCACTCACTCCTGTTACTGGAACTCACTCCTGTTTCTGGCACTCACTCCTGTTACTATCACTTACTCCTGTTACTGGCACTCACTCCTGTTACTATCACTTACTCCTGTTACTGGTACTCACTCCTGTTACTGGAACTAACTCCTGTTAATGGTACTCACTCCTGTTACTGGAACTAACTCCTGTTACTGGAACTCACTCCTGTTACTGGCACTCAATCCTGTTACTGGAACTCACTCCTGTTACTATCACTTACTCCTGTTACTGGCACTCACTCCTGTTACTATCACTTACTCCTGTTACTGGTACTCACTCCTGTTACTATCACTTACTCCTGTTCCTGGCACTCACTGTTACTGAAACTAACTCCTGTTACTGTTACTCACTCCTTTTACTGGAACTCACTCCTGTTACTATCACTTACTCCTGTTACTGGCACTCACTCCTGTTACTATCACTTACTCCTGTTACTGGAACTAACTCCTGTTACTGGAACTAACTCCTGTTACTGGCACTCACTCCTTTTACTGGAACTCACTCCTGTTACTATCACTTACTCCTGTTACTGGCACTCACTCCTGTTACTATCACTTACTCCTGTTACTGGTACTCACTCCTGTTACTGGAACTTACTCCTGTTACTATCACTTACTCCTGTTCCTGGCACTCACTGTTACTGAAACTAACTCCTGTTACTGGTACTCACTCCTTTTACTGGAACTCACTCCTGTTACTATCACTTACTCCTGTTACTGGCACTCACTCCTGTTACTATCACTTACTCCTGTTACTGGTACTCACTCCTGTTACTGGAACTAACTCCTGTTACTATCACTTACTCCTGTTCCTGGCACTCACTGTTACTGAAACTAACTCCTGTTACTGAAATTCACTCCTGTTTCTGGCACCCACTCCTGTTACTGGTACTCACTCCTGTTACTGGAGCTAACTCCTGTTACTGGTACTCACTCCTGTTACTAGAACTCACTCCTGTTAGTGGAATTCACTCCTGTTACTATCACTTACTCCTGTTCCTGGCACTCACTGTTACTGAAACTAACTCCTGTTACTGAAATTCACTCCTGTTTCTGGCACTCACTCCTGTTACTGGAACTAACTCCTGTTACTGGTACTCACTCCTGTTACTAGAACTCACTCCTGTTACTGGAACTCACTCCTGTTACTAGAACTCACTCCTGTAACTAGAACTCACTCCTGTTAGTGGAATTCACTCCTGTTACTGGAACTCACTCCTGTAACTAGAACTCACTCATGTTAGTGGAATTCACTCCTGTTACTGGTACTCACTCCTGTTACTATCACTTACTCCTGTTCCTGGCACTCACTAATGTTACTGGCACTGAAAAATATTTTTAAAGCATAGATGGATTTGGAGTCACACAACAACACAAAATAATTTCATCTCTGCAGGATTTTAATAATTATATTTCATGGTAAAATGTATAGTTAGAGAATGGGGACAGGTAACAAATGCTATTTTTTTGTGTTCTTAATCATTTTTTATTAATGTTTTTAATCACATATCTTACTTTTGCAGTTAGGTCAGTGTTTCCTACACCTTCAAATAAAGACTCTTAGAAACTGGAGAAAAAAACCTGCTACAGGAAGACGTCTGGCTGACCCACATGGAAACAGCAGCTTTAGCCTTTAGCTCTTTAGATTAACATGGTTAAGAACTGAGTCTCAGTTTCAGCAGAGAAGAGAATTAGAATTAGAGTTAATCTGACAGGAGAAGAAGAACTGCAGTAATAAAGATATTGATCAAATGAAACTGCAGTATTCTGTCCACCTCCGGATAAAAACACTGCTTAGGTCGTTTTAGTTCTTCAGTTTTAAACACACGGCTACATTCTTCTCTGCCCACAGAGAGAGGAAAAGTCGTCCTTCAGGAAAGTGAGTGTAATTTTGTCAAGCACCTCTCAGATTAATGAACCGGAGAGTCGAGAGCTCCTGGGTCAGGTTGACTTTTGTGTGGGAAATGAAAGAGTGCAGACCAAAAGCTTTCAATGCTTTTAAAATATTGCTTTTATAATCAGATTTAACTTTGTGAACTCCTTAACCACCCAGTAATTTAGTTGATACAGAAATCTGATAGATTATAGGTTATATACAATACCAGTCTAAAGTTTGGACACTTTTCTTCCTTCTTATTCAGTGTTTTTATGCTTTCTTTCTTTATTTTATATATTTTCTACATTGTAGATTATTATTAAAAACATGAAAACGATTAAGGGACTCGTATGTAATTCTGTAGTAAATAGTTTAAAAAAAGTGTTATTCCTCCACATTAATCTCCTGATCTAAACCTGATGAACTGAGATGGTTTAATTGATTTGAGGTGATTTAATTGGGATGAGCTGGAGCTTCTTTCACAGTGTGAAGGAAAAGCAGAAGCTATTGTTCAGCACCTCCAGGAACTCCTTCCTTCAAGACGCTGAGAAATTCCAGGAGACTCTCTCTCATGAAGATACTGAGATTAAAATCTCACCAAGATAGAACAAGTTACAGTAATGTTTAGAACCTTTTTTATTGCTGATTCATTACCATGAACACAGCAGATTAGTCCAGACTTTGTTTGAGGGAGGAATCTATATCCACTGTCTGTGGCAAGTCGGCAAATGAGGGAGATGTAAGAACTTTTAAATAATGAGTTTGTTTGACTTTTGCAACGTGTGGTAAATGCTTAGCACAATCATGGGGTGTGGCCAGCAACAGCTTATTTGCATAAAAATGACAGACCCCTAAATGGACTGAAACTGAGAGACGCTCTGAGGGGTAATGGTAATTTGAGTCGCTAATGGTAGTGTCATTTTCAGAGTATAAGACAGAATCTTTTGAGATTATTTTAATACATTATTTAACCAATTTTAGTACTATATAATACTATACTTTTCAGTACTTTTCAGTACTTAATCCCTAATTGACCCCCTTTACCACACTATACATAAGCCATTTCCTACAGTAATGTTTTTACTAAAGTAATGTGTTTTTAAATGTATTTATTTCCTGAAAGTTCTCAGCATGGTTGTAATTCTGACAGTTTTTCTCCGGTCTGAAGTTGAGACGGTTGGCAGTAAGTCGTTGAGTTCAGTAAAGCAGGTATTCAGAAGCTCTTGATCAAAAGAAAATAACCCTCATGAATATCTGTGTAGTCGGATACAGCTTCCTCCTCCTCCTCTTCATCATCATCATCACCGCCGCCGCCGCTTCCTACCATCACGCATTCAATTCCCCTCAGAGCCTCTTCATCAAATCAAGTATCCGATATCTCCACCGCGGAGAACACCGGGAGAACACCGGCTCAACCGTGACGGAAACCAGACAAACAAACACGACGAAATTTAAATCGAAACCGAACAGATCACTGGAGCCGGCGTTCACCCGCAGCGCTCTGCTCACTGATACCGTGTTATCCACCACGCCACGCTCGGCTGCTGATACCGTGTTATCCACCACGCCACGCCACTCCGCTGTCAGAGAACTTCACATCTCTGTGGGGAAGCATCACGGCTCAGGGGGGCTCTGATCACCGAAACCAAAACTAATCTATTTAAAGTGAAAAGACTGAAGGTTCTCTTCCAGCCTGAAGAAACAGAATATAAAACGCTCAACCACCGATTATAACCAATTAAACCACTGCGTTATACCAGCGCTGCGTTACATTAACCAATCAAATTACCTTTAGCTATCAGAGAACTTCAGTGATACACATTTGGTTCCACAGCTGCTACAAAAGGTTCTATAAGCGATAAAACAGAAGAACCAATCTCCTTACTCAATGTCCCAATACTCAATGTCTCAATACTCCACCCACATCTCCTTAATCAATGACCCAATCTCTTTATTCACACTCTCAATCTCCTTACTCAATGTCCCTTTACTCAATGTCTCAATACTGCACCCACATCTCCTCACTAAATGCCCCAATCTCTTTATTCAAGTCAAGTCAAGTCAAGTAGTTTTATTGTCAGTACTGCATATGTACAGGACATACAGAGAATTGAAATTACGTTACTCTCCTTCCCAATTTTACAGCAAGTACAGATAATAGATATAATAAAGGAGAATGGGAGACACTATGGGTACAATACAGCAGGGACACAAATAGACATACATGAGACAAAAACAAGGTGCAGTGGTGTGGGGGAGGAATAGATATATAAATATAAGTAAAAAAAAAAAGAAATAGATATAATATAAAAGAGTGGGAGACACTATATGTTCAATACAGCAAGACACAATAAACATACGTAAGACAATAGTGCAATATTGATGGTGATTGAGATGGAATGACAGTAAAAATAGTAAATAACAGTAGTGCAAATACGGTATATGGTATATAGCTTAAGGCTGGTAAAGTGAATGAGTGCGTAAAGTTCTTAAAGTTCACAGTTTTTGGGGAATTAAAGTGCGAATTGACAGTGCAAGTATATCAGATATTAGGTGTGTAGTGCAAGTCCGTTTGGAAGGGACCAGTACTTTGTGCATTGTAGTGCAGAGTTTCAGTACTGTATTAGTGGGGGGTCAGGATGCTGAGTGAGTGTGTGCTGGGGGCAGGATTGGGATGGGGGGTAGAGCAGGAAGAGAGTTCAGCATCCTCACAGCCTGATGGATGGGGCTGTCTCGCAGTCTGCTGGTCCTCGCCCCGAGACTCCGCAGTCTCCTCCCTGATGGCAGCAGGCTTCACACTCTCAATCTCCTTACTCAATTGCTCCATTTAAGGTGGAACGGGAAAGTTAGCTAGTTAGCTACTGAGACAAACTACTAGCGATCTTATGATGCTTGTTATGAAGAATTTGGCCATAAAACATTGAAAATACATATTAAACTATGGTGATATAGAGCTAACAAGCCCCTATCCCTTCCCCTTAGAGGTTTATGTGGGGAAATCGTGCTTCTACATTTTGGAACAATGCTTTCCGCTCCTCTGAGAGGGTGACATCATCAAGTACACGGCTGTTCCAATTACAGAATAAAAGTCCCGCTTCCTCCCGTCCTCGGGAGCACGCACTCGCGATCCGAGCTTACCAAGTCCATACTTGGCAAGTACGGGAGTACAAGACTTGTGTACCAAGACTTGTGTAGCCAAACACTGCCGCTTTACTCTGAAGAAAAAAAATAATTAAATGCAATTTTATTGCATTGTTTAAAGAACCTTTCATAGAAAACTCTACAGCTCAGTTTTGATGTTTAGATAATACTTTATTGATCCCCGAGGTGAAATTGTAGAAAAAAAAAAGACAGGCTAGCTTGTCGGTTTTGTTGGTCAGTGAGTTTACATTCCCCATAACCACCGACGGAACGGAGGGTTAGTACCTCCAGCGCTTCTCCGTCTTCCTAGCCTTTAGCTTAGCCTTTAGCTTAGCTCCGGCCCTGCAGCCTCGGTACCCCCTCCTTAGTTCCCCCGGTATTGTGTGGACAATGCCCCCACGTCCCGCGGGTCGGAGGGCCAGCAGTTCTTCATGGGAATAAACTCGATATTCATCGCCGCCCCACATATTTACACTAAAAACATCCTTAAGATATAAATAAGATGCACACTAGATGTGTGTAGTAATACAGAGACGGTAAATAAATGTAAAAAAGAAACTCGGAAAAACACACAAAGAGGCGGAGCTCCTGGAACAGGCAGCCACTCGCGTCTGCGCCGACATTTAGATCAGCGTAAAGAGAGGATTTGTTTTATATAGACCTCTAAACACTGCCTGTCGTTCCTCTCTTTTATCTACTCTTCCTCTTTAATACTGCATGCACCCTGTCAGAGCAGGATTCATATTATGTGAATGATTATTATGAGAGCTTTTTAACTCAAGATCAGGGAGGAACAATTGATGATCTGTCATCTCTAATCTCTATTATCTACTATCTCATTCACTCCTGATATTAATAGAGAGATGACACGTCCAAAAGTAAAGAGACAAAAGAATTGGACACATTTTTTCATTCATTATTTCTTTGGAAATGAAGGATATTAAAAAGAGTTTATGCTGCTTTTGTTGGAGTAACTGTCTCTACTGTACAGGAAAGAAGAATGTGGACTTGGAAATTGATTTGCTGTAATTTTTTATTTTATTTGTTTTAATTATTTATTTATTTATCTAGTTAGATTTTTTTAATTCTTATGTTCTTAGTTGATAATTATTTATCTGTGTGTGTGTGTGTGTTACCTGTAATCAGATTGTCCACCAGTGTGGTGGGGATGCAGAACACGCCCACCAGCAGGTCGCTCACCGCGAGGTTGAGGATGAAGAGGTTGGTGACGGTTCTCATGCGCCGGTTCTCCAGAACGATCAGACAGACCAGGCCGTTTCCCACCATGCACAGCAGGAAGATGAAGAGGTACGCCAGCGTGAGGCTGGCGGCGACGGGCAGCGAGTGCTGGTAGTAGGGGTAGTAGGTGACGGAGGTGAGGTTGGAGGTGCTGCTGCTGCTGCTGCTGCTGTTGGTGGAGATGTTCAGGAGACTGGAGTTCAGGTAGAGATCAGACAGATCTGATAACGCCTCCATATCTGATAACGCCGCCGGCGTGCCGTCCCAGATATCCAGAGAATTCTTCATCACGAGAATGCTGGGAAAAACACAGAGACATATACAGTATATAAACACAGGACAGACTGTTAATACCTCATTTTCAGAGTAATGAAAACAGTAAAGCGTTGCTGTGGTATAGCAGTTGGTTTCTAAAGTGTTGCTAGGTTGTTGCTATGGGATAGCTATTAAACACAAACACCAACCTGCCAATACATAATTTTCAGAGTGTGTATGTCCGTGTGTGTCGTGTCTGTGTTCAATAGCTAAACCATGGCAACTCCTTAGCAACACCGTATCAACCAACAGCTATACCACAGCAACACTGTACTGTACAGTACTGGTAGGTGTATGTGTGTGTGTGTGTGAGTGTGTGTTCAATAGCTTTACGACAGCAACTTCGTAGCAACACCTTAGCAACCAACAGATACACCGTAGCAACAAAAGACAAACAAAACAAAAGTGTTGTTACTCTGAAAATGTGCTGCTATTGTATATCTGTTGGTTGCTATGGTGTGGCTAGGGAATTGCTAGGGAGTAGCAATGCAATAGCTATTGAACACAGACATATACACGCCAGACAGTTAATACATCATTTTCAGAGTAATGAAAACAGTAAAGTGTTGCTGTGGTATAGCTGTTTCTAGGGTGTTGCTATGGGATAGCTATTAAACACAAAAACACCAACCTGCCAATACATAATTTTCAGAGTGTGTATGTCCGTGTGTGTCGTGTCTGTGTTCAATAGCTAAACCATGGCAACTCCTTAGCAACACCTTATCAACCAACAGCTATACCACAGCAAAAGTGTACTGTGTTACCACTTTGAAAATTATGTATTGACTGGTAGGTGTGTGTGAGTGTGTGAGTGTGTGTTCAATAGCTATACCACAGCAACTCCTTAGCAACACCTTAGCAACCAACAGATACACCATAGCAACACAAGACTGTGTTGTTACTCTGAAAATGTGCTGCTACTGTATATCTGTTGGTTGCTAGGGAATTGCTAGGGAGTAGCAATGCAATAGCTATTGAACACAGACATATACTTGCCTACAGACATATACTATGGGATAGCAATTAAACAAGACTGTGTTGTCTGAAAATGTGCAGCTATTGTATATCTGTTGGTTGCTAAGGAGCGGCTAGGGAATTGCCAGAGAACACATAATAAAGTGTTGCTGTGGTATAGCTGTTGGTTTCTAAAGTGTTGCTAGGAAGTTGTTTTGTTGTTGCTAGGGTGTTGCTATGGAATTGCTGACACAGTAAGGTGTTGCTGTGGTATAGCTATTGGTTGTGAAGGTGTTGCTAGGGTGTTGCTACGAAAAGGGGTTGGTTGCCAAAATGTTGACATAAAAAGAAAACATCAAATATACAAGTACAGGTCAAAATGTAGGTGATAAAGTGTAACTAGGAGCTTGTTTTATTGTTGCTAGGGTATTGCTATGGTACAGCTACTGATTACTAAGGTGTTGCTAGGGAGTTGCAATGGAAAGGGGTTGGTTGCCAAAATGTTGATATGAAAAGAAAACATTAAATATATAAGTACGGATCAAATTGTAGTTTCTGAGGTGTTACTAGGAGCTAGTTTTGTTGTTGCCAGGGTGTTGCTATGGTATAACTGTTGGTCTCTATGGTGCTGTTAGGATGCTGTATTATTGTTGCTAGGGTGTTGCTATGGTATAGCTGTTGGTCTCTACAGTGCTGCTAGGATGTTGTAGTATTGTTGCTATGGTGTTTCTATGGTATAGCTGTTGGTCTCCAAGGTGTTACTAGGATGTTGTACTGTTGTTGCCAGGGTGTTGCTATGGTACTACTTTTAAAAAGTATCTGAACCGCTGTGTATGGGTCAGGTACAGTAGTTTGGTTCATGTTAAAATAATGAATGGGATCCTATAGGGGAATAATGATATCTAGGGAATTCTTCGTTAATTTTACCCTGAGATAAACACACAGAGACGCACACACACCAGCCAGTCGATACAGCAGCGTGTATTACCAGCGCAGGAGATGCAGACAGGATTAAATTATGTAGAGATAAATTAAAATGGAGCGAGGAGTAGAGTCGACTCCGGGGACACTAATGCAGAACCAGCGCTCGATAAACAGCTGATTTAAGCTCTGCTACTGTTAAAGAATGGAAGACTCAGATCAGCGTTTCCTAATCCTGCTCCCGGAGGACCTCCCGCACCTCCTGCTCCGCCCCTTTTAGTGTTTACCTGCTTCCAACACACCTGATCCAGGTAATCTGCTAATTAACAGGACCCTCTCAAGCAGGAAAGCACTTAAACGTCAACTAAAGGATCATACATGTGCATTTTAAAAAATGCAGTGGTTGCACAAGAAAATTGGTCGCCACTGGTTACATAGGTGTTTCTAGGTGGTTGCTAAGGTGTTGCTGTGGCATAGCTATTGGTTCCTAAAGCATTGCTAGTTGAATGCTAAAGTCTAAAGCCAGGTTCACAATACACGATTTTAGCCCAGTTCTTCAGTCGCCAACAGTTGTTCGTTCATGCTAGATATCTGACCCAGTTGGTGACTGGGAGTCAGGAGCAGCGGCTACATACTACCAATGGAATACATACTGCCAAAACACACCTCCTGCACCACCAGAGCTGTTTAAGAGAGTCTGATCAGGCTTATAACTGGAGTTCAAAATGATAAAAAAAACTCAATGTCTGCAGTGCTGAAACATTTGATATAGTTCTGTTTTGAGGACAAAAGTACACATTTCAGTATAAAACTGATCAGACATTTATTAACTCTAAGGTATGGGTGGCAATGTGATGCTATTAGGTTGTCAAGTTGTTTGCAGGTGTTGAAAATGTTGAAATGTTGTTGAAAAAGAATAGAAATAAATAGGATTAAGAAGGGATGAATGGGAAAAAGTGTGGGTCAAAAACGAGTGAATTTGTTCTCAAAGGCATTTTGACGAGATGCCAATCTCATAGCAACACCTTATCAACCACCAGTTTTTAAAACACTGTCATACTTTTAAAAATACATTATTTTATTTATTACATCTAAATAAAAGCAATCAGAACAGTGGGATCTGCAACTGTCCAACACTGTAATCTAGTTTAGACCCAACACTGTATGAACCACTTCTGACACCAATATTTACATCTGAACACAGTATTTCAAAATAAAATCACAATACTACGTAATATTAATATTTTTTTTTTTTACGATACTCCTAGATAAGAGCATATTTGCTTTGCAATGTGGAACCATGAAACCATCAGAGTTTTGGTATTATTTGGTATTATTCCCATCAAAAGTTCATCCTTGTTATTTATATTTCAGTTCTTATAATTAATAAATGTGATTCTGACCCAGGAACTCAGTCCAAGGTCCAGCTCGTACTCTCAGTCCAGAACAGCCGACTTTTATAAAATAATAAAGCAGAAAACTGCAGAGAGAATCACTGATACATCACTACCCACCTCTCCAACAGGATGTCTGGGAATAAAATCTCCAATATTCAAGATTTATGAACAGAATTAAAGCCTGACTGTAAAACCCCACATCCCCAGAATATATATATATATATATATATATATATATATATATATATATATATATATATATATATATATATATATATATTTTTTTTTTTTTTTTTTTTTTTTTTTTTGCAGTATAAGGTGCACTATCAATAATTTGATCTATTTTCTGGTCTATACATGGTTCATACATAAGGCGCACTGGATTATAAGGTGCATTATGCGACACTAGTAAGGAACAGGGGTGACGTCACGTTTTCCTTCTAATTCGGCAGGTCTTACAGGTTTATTTGGGTGAGTAAAGCACTTCCGTTTATTTACAGTAAGATGAGATTTCCAGATTTCCACTAAGGCTGGGTGCAGCAGCATTAGAATTAGCATTAGCATTAGCATTCACGGCTATCCGGGGTTAGTGACAGCGCTACATTGAGAGACCCTACGAGTTCCAATAAAGCCAGGGTGATATTAGCTAGCATTTGTCCCAAGTAGCTTGTTTTAATACGGTAAATACGCAGACCACAGTCCGACATACTCACCTCTGAACAGCGAAAGAGCTAGCACAGTGCAGTTAGCAGCTAATGCTAATGCAGCTCCAGTCTCGATGCTGAAGAACTAAACTGAATCTCCTGTATAACTCTGTACTTCAGTGGAGTGTCTTTACTGCTGCTTAATACCTGACTGATAGAATTCATACATAAGGAGCTCTGATGATTTTTGGAAAAATGAAAGGATTTTGATCATCACAAAAACCATCAAAAAGGTTATGATGATAAAACTGGCACTTATCAGGATCGCCACAGGAAAGGAAGAGCAAGAGTTGCCTCTACTGAACAGGAGAAGTTCATCATACTACATGATTCCTCATTTACTATATAGGAAAAAAGATAAAAAGAAAAACATTGACTGAAAAGAAAGGATTTTTGCACCAGGAGTAAAGCAGCATAAAGTTATCCAAAAGCAGTGTGTAAGACTGGTGGAGGAGAACATGATGCCAAGATGCATGAAAAAAACTGTGATTAAAAACCACCAGGGTTATTCCACCAAATATTGATTTCTGAACTCTTAAAACTTTATGAATATGAACTTGTTTTCTTTGCATTATTTGAGGTCTGAAAGCTCTGCATCTTTTTTGTTATTTCAGTCATTTCTCATTTTCTGTAAATAAATGCTCTAAATGAGAATATTTTTATTTGGAATTTGGGAGAAATGTTGTCTGTAGTTTATAGAATAAAACAACAATGTTAATTTTACTCAAACATAAACCTATAAATAACAAAATCAGAGAAACTGATTCAGAAACTGAGGTGGACTTTTCACTTCTTGCTCTTGTCTCAATTCTTCATGGCTTTGATTCCAGTAGATTTTACACAAAAACTCCCCTTGAAATTCTGCTCCACCTGGAGACGATTGCATCAGATCTTCCGAGAGAAGTTTAATGATGTGAATCTCACTTTCTGCCCTGAATCAAAGGTTTTATACTGAATTTATATCAGTGTGAGAAAAGTCAGAACTGAAGAACAGTGTAGTACCTGCAGGAAGTTCAAACCAACACCCCCACCGTCCCCCTGAAGCTATTCCACACCTGCTCTACCTGCACAGAACTGCCTTCTCTGCAATGATGGAGCTCCATCCAATACTTTCAGATGGGATAATTTGGGGAGTTGGGGATTGGAATGAGGTGATGATGATCCAATATCTTCACTAACTGACCACTAGTGATGGCTGAATGCAATAAAATCCTTACAGAAATGTGATTCCAAAATCTATTTGCACAGTAGAGACAGGATAAAGTGATTTATTTATATATGCACTTAATTTTAGAAGGAAAAAACAATTAGCTGGCATCTCAAAACTGTTAGGACGAGTTGGAGAATTGGGGATGAGGTGGACAGCACCTTCATTAACACGCTATTTGTGGGCGAATGCAATCAAAACCCAAAAACTCCAAAACCCCATTGCAATTCCAATATCTAATTGGACAGTAGATACAATGGATAAGTTGGTGTCCCAATACTTTGGATGGAGCAGTTTGGAAGAGTTAAAAAGTTGAGGATGAGGTGGCGGTTGCAACAGCAATGCAATTGCAAAACCAAATTGGACAGTAGAGACAGTTGGAGAGTTCAAGAACCTTCCTTTTGCATTCCAAAATCCAATTGGACAGTAGAAAAAAGAAAATACTTGTCCCAATACTTTTAGCATAAGTTGGGGAGTTAAGGTGGGGTGCTTTTATGGATGAATGCAATCAAAACATCACAGCAATGCAATCCATAATCTAATTGGACATTACATCACAAGATTAATAAAAAGCTGGTGTCCCAATACTTTTGAGAGGGGTTTGGATGAGTGATGCAACATCTTCACAAACTGACTTCACCCACTCACAGCAATGTGATTCTACAATCATTTAGGACAGTTGAGACATTTACTCCAACAAAAGTCCAAAATGTCTTTGACTTTGGAAGGACAAAGCATGAGAAATGAAATGAGCATTTGTCCCAATACTTTTGGGACAAATTCGAGAGTTGGGGATGGGAATGGGGTGGAGAAGACCCAACATCTTCACAGACATCACTGAAATCTTTTTCAAAACCTATGATTTCAGATGGAAAAAGCTATGAAAGAGCTGGTGTCCCAATACTTTTGGGACGAGTTGGGGAGTTGTGGATGTGGTGATTATCCAAAATCTTCAATAACACTCGTTTTGCTTTTCTCAGTAGATAAAGGAAGAAACTATTAATGAGCAGGTGTCCCAATACTTTTGGGATGAGTTGGGGAGTTGGGGATGATCCAACATCACTAATTGACCTCTAGTAAAGGTTAAATGCAATCAAATCCTACCAGCAATTAAATTTCAAAAACTATTTGGACAGTAGAGACAGTTACTCAAACAAAAGCAAGATACTATTTTTTAATAACCTTAATAACTTATAATCTGAGTTGTGAAGGAAAAAAACAATGAGCAGGCGTCCCAAAACAATGCTATTCCAGAAAACAATTGGACAGTAGATATAAGGAAAAGCAATAAATAATCTGGTGTCCCAATACTTTTGAGAGGGGTTTGGATGAGTTGGAGAGTTGGGGATGAGGTCGTGGTGATGCAACATCTTTACAAACATTTTTTTTTTCAATATCCATTTCCATTTCTGATGGAAAAATAAAAATACTGAGCAGGTGTCCCAATACTTTTGGATTAGTTGGGGATGATTCATTGACCTCTAGTGATGGTTGAATGCAATCAAATCCTATGAGCAATAACATTTAAAAAACTATTTTGGACAGTAGAGACAGTTACTCCAACAAAAGCAGAATAAACTCTCTTTAATACCCTTGATTTCATAAGAAATATTGAATAAGCAAAGTGTCCCAATACTTTTGCCTACAGCACAAGTGTATGCTAATTCTCCCTAATCTTCATTTTCTTCATGTTCTCAACCAGAATGATAATGAGCCAATGAGTACCCAATCTAATCCAGGAGGATTCCCGCTGTCCATCATTATCTTGTCACTTGTCACACATGGATGAGCCAGAGATCAAAGGAAAAAGGTAAGATACAGAGGATTCACCTCTACTATCTGTTAGATAGATCTGTATTCAGAAGATGCTCCAGCCGATCGATCGATGACGCCTGTAATTTTTCTTCAATCAAATTTTTTTCCCTGGAAAGCTGAAAGGTTATTGTGCTTATTAACAGATCAATACCCGCCGCTGTCGACAGGTCGGCTATTTCCATTTCTGATCAATAAAACACAAACTACAATAGAACAGATCAATAACGCCGGAGAACACGAGGACACGAGGAACGTGACGATACATCAAGAACCCGAGTTCTGAGGAGACGTTCCAATTTTATACTGATCTACTGAGCTTTATCCAGCTCTACTGTACACCAAACAAGCTCCGCCCACTTCTCTACTACAATACAGAGTCACTATACTTACTAATACCACTCATAACTTTACTACTGTACACAACACAAGCTCCGCCCACTTCTCTACCACAATACAGTCACTATACTCACTAATACCACTTTACTACAACTTTACACCAAACAAGCTCCGCCCACTTCTCTACTACAATACAGAGTCACTATACTCACTAATACCACTTTACTACAACTTTACTACTGTACACAACACAAGCCTTATGTTCACCCTGACCAGAAGAAGCTCCGCCCACTTCTCTACTACAATACAGAGTCACTATACTCACTAATATGACGCTGGCCTACAAGGCAAAAAACGGACCAGCACCTTCATACCTGATGGCGATGGTCAAAGCCAGATCTGCACCAAGAGCTCTTAGAGCTTCCAGTACGGCTCGGCTCGAACCTCCATCACTCAAAACACACAGAAAACAGACATCCAGACTCTTCTCTGTGCTGCACCAAGGTGGAATGAACTTCCACTGGATGTCAGAACAGCAGAGTCACTCACGGTCTTCAAACGTCGACTGAAGACACATCTTTTTAAAGAGTTCCTAAACTAAAAAAAAAAAAAAAAAAAAAAGGGTTCCTAGGGTTCTAAACATGATTAAGTTCTATGTATCTCTTGATCCTAGTCTACAAACTAGCTTTGGATAACTTAAGTAACTTTGAAGCACTGTTGTAAGTCGCTCTGGATAAGGGCGTCTGCTAAATACCATAAATGTAAATGTAAATGTAATACCACTTTACTACAACTTTACACCAAACAAGCTCCGCCCACTTCTCTACCACAATACAGAGTCATTATACTCACTAATACCACTTTACTACAACTTTACACCAAACAAGCTCCGCCCACTTCTCTACCACAATACAGAGTCATTATACTCACTAATACCACTTTACTACAACTTTACTACTGTACACAACACAAGCTCCGCCCACTTCTCTACTACAATACAGAGTCACTATACTCACTAATACCACTTTACTACAACTTTACTACTGTACACAACACAAGCCTTATGTTCACCATGTCCAGAAGAAGCTCCGCCCACTTCTCTACTACAATACAGAGTTACTATATTCACTAATACCACTTTACTACAACTTTACTACTGTACACAACACAAGCCTTATGTTCACCATGACCAGAAGAAGCTCCGCCCACTTCTGTACAATAACCAATGATAGAAACTTTTCTGGAATATTTTGGCTTTAAAAACTTTATGAATACAGTCTGCTCCTTTTCAGTGAAGGTTTTTAAACCTTTTAAAGATGGATAGAGGAATGTTATTGATCGTTTGGAGAGCTGAAGGCCGTCTTCACACTCTAAATGTTTATGTGAGTGCACGGGGGCAGGGTTGTGGTAGGTGTGTGTTTGTGTGAGTGCACGGGGGCAGGGTTGTTGTAGGTGTGTGAGTGCACGGGGGCAGGGTTGTTGTAGGTGTGTGAGTGCACGGGGGCAGGGTTGTTGTAGGTGTGTGAGTGCACGGGGGCAGGGTTGTTGTAGGTGTGTGTTTGTGTGAGTGCACGGGGGCAGGGTTGTTGTAGGTGTGTGTTTGTGGGAGTGGGGGGGCAGGGTTGTTGTAGGTGTGTGAGTGCACGGGGGCAGGGTTGTTGTAGGTGTGTGAGTGCACGGGGGCAGGGTTGTTGTAGGTGTGTGTTTGTGTGAGTGCACGGGGGCAGGGTTGTTGTAGGTGTGTGTTTGTGTGAGTGCACGGGGGCAGGGTTGTTGTAGGTGTGTGTTTGTGGGAGTGGGGGGGCAGGGTTGTTGTAGGTGTGTGTTTGTGTGAGTGCACGGGGGCAGGGTTGTTGTAGGTGTGTGTTTGTGTGAGTGCACGGGGGCAGGGTTGTGGTAGGTGTGTGTTTGTGTGAGTGCACGGGGGCAGGGTTGTTGTAGGTGTGTGTTTGTGTGAGTGCACGGGGGCAGGGTTGTTGTAGGTGTGTGAGTGCACGGGGGCAGGGTTGTTGTAGGTGTGTGTTTGTGTGAGTGCACGGGGGCAGGGTTGTTGTAGGTGTGTGTTTGTGTGAGTGCACGGGGGCAGGGTTGTTGTAGGTGTGTGAGTGCACGGGGGCAGGGTTGTTGTAGGTGTGTGTTTGTGTGAGTGCACGGGGGCAGGGTTGTGGTAGGTGTGTGTTTGTGCGAGTGCACGGGGGCAGGGTTGTTGTAGGTGTGTGAGTGCACGGGGGCAGGTTTGTTGTAGGTGTGTGTTTGTGTGAGTGCACGGGGGCAGGGTTGTTGTAGGTGTGTGTTTGTGTGAGTGCACGGGGGCAGGGTTGTTGTAGGTGTGTGTTTGTGCGAGTGCACGGGGGCAGGGTTGTTGTAGGTGTGTGTTTGTGTGAGTGCACGGGGGCAGGGTTGCTGTAGGTGTGTGTTTGTGTGAGTGCATGGGGGCAGGGTTGTTGTAGGTGTGTGTTTGTGTGAGTGCACGGGGGCAGGGTTGTTGTAGGTGTGTGTTTGTGCGAGTGCACGGGGGCAGGGTTGTGGTAGGTGTGTGTTTGTGTGAGTGCACGGGGGCAGGGTTGTTGTAGGTGTGTGAGTGCACGGGGGCAGGGTTGTTGTAGGTGTGTGTTTGTGTGAGTGCACGGGGGCAGGGTTGTTGTAGGTGTGTGTTTGTGTGAGTGCACGGGGGCAGGGTTGTTGTAGGTGTGTGTTTGTGTGAGTGCACGGGGGCAGGGTTGTTGTAGGTGTGTGTTTGTGTGAGTGCACGGGGGCAGGGTTGTTGTAGGTGTGTGTTTGTGTGAGAGATCAGTATCAGTGAGAAACGAGTTTAAAGATGAAGCTCCTGAAACTCCGTCTGCAGGCGTTCACTGATCTTCCTGCTGTGCGTCTGTCGGCTCACGTTCACAACTGTAGTAGTGATCACACCTCCACCAACTAGCATCAACCCTCCTGGCTGAATGAAGCCCCGCCCCTCGCTATCTCCTATTGGCTGATGCATTGGTGACCTTTTGAGACATGTTGGAGAGAGGCTGCGTCCAGAAACTTTTTGCTACTCTTTTCCTCTTTTCTTTCTCCTCCTTTTCTTCTCTTCCTTCTTTACACCGCTTTATCATCTTCTCCTTTCCTCCCCCTCTCCTTCTTTCCTACTCCTTTTTTTCTCCTCTTTATTAATCTCTTTATCCCCTCCTCATTTCTTCCTCCTGCTTTTTCATCCTCTTCCTTTTCTCCTTTCCTCCTCTTTCTTTTCTCTTTTAACTCTTAACCCCTTCTCCTTTTCATCCTCCTCCTTTTCTTCTCTTCCTTCTTACCACCGCTTTATCATCTTCTCCTTTCCTCCCCCTCTCCTTCTTTCCTACTCCTTCTTTTCTTCTTTTCTTCTCCTCCTTCTTAATCTCTTTATCCCTTTCTCATTTCTTCCTCCTGCTTTTTCTCCTTCTTTCTTTTCTCATTTCCTCCTCTTTCTTTTCTCTTTTAACTCTTAACCCCTCCTCCTTTTCTACTCCTACTCTTTTCCTCCTCTTCCTTTCCTTCACCTTATCTCCTCTACTCCTTATCCTCCTTTTCTTCTCCTCTCCTTCTCTTCCTTTCATAAATTTTCTCCTTCTCCTGTCCTCCTCCTCCTTTCCTCCTTCCATATTTAATATATAATATACAATTCATTTCTGACCATTTTAAACTAAATAAAATGTAAAAACAGATTGTTTCTTTAGTTTAAGGATGGTTTTCTTCTCCTCCTTCTTTCCACCGCTTTATCATCTTCTCCTTTCCTCCCCCTCCTTCTTTCCTACTCTTTCTTTTCTTCTCCTCTTTCTTAATCTCTTTATCCCCTTCTCATTTCTTCCTCCTGCTTTTTCTCCTTCTTCGTTTTCTCATTTCCTCCTCTTTCTTTTCTCTTTTAACTCTTAACCCCTTCTCATTTTCTTCCTCCTCCTTTCCTACTCCTCCTTTTCTCCTCATCTTCCTTTCCTTCAACTTATCTCCTCTACTCTTTATCCTCCTTTTCTTCTCCTCTCCTTATCTTCCTTTCTTCCTCCATTTTCTCCTCCTCCTTTCCTCCTTCCATATTTAATATATAATTAATTTCTGACCATTTTAAACTATATAAAGTGTAAAAACAGATTGTTTCTTTAGTTTAGGGACGGTTTAAAATATGATTTTTGCATTTCTACATATTTTCCTCACACAGTAGGTCTGCATTACTCTACAGTAAATCCCTCTTCAGTGCATCAGTTCCAATTATTTCTAAAAATGTTGCTCCTTATTAGCCTCTTATAATATAATGTGTTTTAAAATAAAACCATGACTTAGAAACTCGATTAGAAACCTCTGAAATATCAGAGGGATTTTCAGGCGTCGTTTAAAGAAACTGAGTCCGGTGTCAGAAAACAGACTCGAGGTCAGGAGGTCAGTGGTGTTTTTTTGGAAATATGGAACAAACATAAATTTTTGAGTCAGGGGTCATCGTGAGTTATCCTGGGTCAATCTGAGTCATTGTGAGTCAGGTAATTTAACCAATAGGAGCCCAGAACCATTTCTACATATATATATATATATATATATATTTTATTTTATTTATAATCTTTCCCATTTTCTCCCCAATTTACACGGCCAATTACCCAACCCACTCATTAGGACTCCCCCTATCACTAGTAATCCCCCAACACACCAGGAGGGTGAAGACTAACACATGCTTCCTCTGATACATGTGAAGTCAGACACCACTTCTTTTTGAGCTGCTGCTGATGCAGCATTACCGAGCAGCATCACAGCGCTAACACTCGGAGGAAAGCGCAGCGACTCGGTTCTGATACATCAGCTCACAGACGCCCTGTGCTGCAGACATCACCCAAAACAAAAGCTGCATGAGCGGGATTCGAACCTGCAACCTCCCGCTCATAGTGGCAGCGCTTTAGACCGCTGGACCACTCAACGCCCCATTTCTACATATTAATACTAAGTTCCAAATTCAATCAGATAAATTCAGCGATAAGCTCATTGTATGTCCTCCTCCTTTCCTTCTTTTTTCCTCCCCCTCTTCATCACCTTCACTTTCTTTTCCTCTTCCTTTCCTCATCCTTCTTTTTCTTCTCCTTCTCCTTCCCTCTCATCCTCCTTTCCTCCTCTCCCACTCTTCCTTTCCTTCTCCTTTCCTCCACCTCTTGCTCTTCTCCTCCTTCTTTTTCTCCTCCTCCACTACTCCTTCATTTTATCTTTCTTCTCTCCTCCTCCTCCCCTCCTCCACTTTTTTTCCTTTTTCCTCTCCTCCACTTCCTTTCTCCTTTTCTTTCTCCTCTCTTCTTTTTCTTTTCTCCTCCTTTATTCCTCTTTTCCAAATCCTTATTATTCTCCTTCTCCTTTTTCTCCTCTTCTCCCACTCCTCCTTTCCTCCTCCTCTTTCTTTTTCTCCTCCCCTCCTTCCTTTTTCCTTCCTCCTTCTTTTTCTATTTCTTTTCTCCTCCTCCTATTCTTCTCTCATCCTCCTTTTCTTCCTCTTCCTCTCCTCAGGATCAGTAGTAATTGGGGTAATGGGACAGTTGATACCTTTTAATTGGACGTTGGCTACTAATTAACCTAAGCCAATCACAGCGCTCGATTTCAGCTCATTTCGTTCTCAGTGCATCATTGGACATCATTTTGATGCCTATGGAACCTGTAGAACCTCAATACCCAACCGTCTCAGTCTCATCTTATATCCAGAATAGATTTATAATGAGATTTATAATGTTATCGATGTAGATCATATATCATTCACTCACACATATATATAAACTGTAAAGCTGATTTATTGTGGAAAATATAAGCAATAATAAAAGAAAAAGTACCACAGGAAGTACAATAAAAGAGAAACAGCAGCGCTGCTTCCTGTTGCTATGTTACCGAGCAGTGAAATGAAAGAATCCTCAGTTTAGAAACTAATGAATGAACAGCTCCTGAGATGAAAGGAAAGACTTTAGGAATATAAAATTAAACCGCAGGTTTGTAGACAAGCAACACGCAGTGAAGTGATGCTTTGAGCTTTTATTACATATTGTTCGGTTCTTGCTCTCAGTAGGAGGGTAGAGCGGTTTACAGTCATTAAACACTGAATACAGCGACTCCAGATCCAGACGATTAGAGTTAAAAACGCTAATGATCTAAAACTCACCTGCATTATATAAAAACACGTCCAGCTGTGTGAGTTTCTTAACCTCACTTCTTTTAAAAATGACACAAAAATAAACTTTAAACTGATATACCGAAAGTTCTGCCATGATCAATGATAGATAACAATCGCTTTAAGAGGCTTTAAATACTAAAAATCATACACAGCTCTGTTAAAAATTAAGAGAGCACTTAAAAATGATGAGTTTCTTTGATTTTACCAAATTGAAAACCTCTGGAATATAATCAAGAGGAAGATGGATAATCAGAAGCCATCAAACCAAGTTATCCAAAAGCAGTGTGTAAGACTGGTGGAGGAGAACATGATGCCAAGATGCATGACAAAAAAAACAACAACTGTGATTAAAAAACAGGGTTATTCCACCAAATATTAATAAAATTGATTTCTGAATTCTAAAACTAAATTTCAGCTTTATTTCTCATTTTCTGCAAATAAATGCTCTAAATCATAATATTTTATTTGGAATTTGGGAACAACGTTGGTTTTACTTGAATATATACCTAAAATAGCAAAATCAGAGAAACTGATTCATAAACTGAAGTGGTCGACTGGCTAGTTAAGCTAGAATTAAGACAGGTTCTGCTGTTGGTCTATTAAATTAGACTACAAATTGGATTTTCTCCTTTTTAAAGCTCTTTCTAAATTAGTTTTATTCTAATAAAGTAGTTTTTAAGTCATTTCCAGGCCGGTTGATGCCCGTGGGTGATGTTTTGTGCCCGTTTGGTGCCCATTGGTGCTGGAAGCCCCTAAACAAAAGCTCTTTGGCGCCACATCCACCATCCAGAGCCTCTAAACACACGACTTGTAAAGACTGTGACAAATCCATTGGGTTTTTCATTCATGTAAAAAAAATTAGCATTTGAAACAAGCAAACACATGAATAGAAGTACACTTCACACATCAGCTGCCTTTCATTGTTGCTCTAATGAAGAAAATCAATACGCAGCGTTTCCACGGCTCTGTAAATTGAATTCTGAACGTGTAGAGCGATTAACCAGCACAAAGACCCGGCACTGAATGGACGGCCGATGGTACGCAATGTGCAGTTTGAGCGAATCGCGCGGAGGAACATTAGCATTTAGCCTCCGGCTTCAGTTCTCTGAGGATATCTTAGTCCTGCTGTCATCAATCTTATATGGAAACATGCTGGAGTTGAGCTGCTCTTCTTGTATAGAAAATCAGTATTGCACTTCAGAGGGCTGGAAATGTCACAGAAAACACTGCTGTCCTTCACTTCCTTCAATATCTACTCAATATTTCCGCAGAATTGTGATATTTTTAAGAAACTCTGCATCAATCAGACTCACAGATTTTTATTTTACGGAAAAAAAGAATGCATTTTTCATTTAAAACTCTCTTTAAAACTTTAAAGATGTAAAATTCTTCTAATGTAGGGGATCTGTGAGATGCAGAACCTACAGTATACAGTATAACACCCTAGCAACCATCAGATATACCACAGCAACCATCTAGCAACATCCAGGCAACCTCCTGGCACACCATTTGACCGTTCACTTAGGATAATTATACAAAACATCTGTAATATTACAGAAACCAAAGTTCCTTTATTCAGTCACCAGAGACACCACAGCAACCACCTAGACACATAGAAACACTACACGAAACATCTGTAGCATCACAGCAACCACAGCAACCGCTTAAGAACACTCAACAACCACCTGTTACACAACTTGACCATGCACTTCAGAACATCCACCAGAGATACCACAGCAACCACTTTCCAACACATTCAAACACGACAACCATCTAGACACATACGAACTCTACATAAAGCGTCTGAAATATCACAACATCCACCAGAGATATCACAGCAACCACTTACCTACACTCGAACAACCACCTAGTACACCCTAATATATGACGACACCATAACAACCACCACTAGAGGTAATAAACAACCATCTAACGACATCCAAGTAACCTCCTAGGACACCATTCAAACAGCCACTTAGTAACCCTTTAGGGGGCCTATTTTAAAATTACAGCAACCCACAGAAACACCACAGCAACCACACAATTTAAATGAAAAATGAGCAACACCAGAAGACACAAGCATCATCATGTTTCACCATTTAGCTATTTTTCATTCCTGTTACTTTCAGTCCTGTTACTTTCAATCATGTTACTCATAACAGAAAAAGTAATGGGAATGAGTGCCAGTAACAGGAGTGAATGCCAGTAACAGGAGTGAGTGCCTTAGTAACAGGAGTGAGTCCCAGTTACAGGATTAAATGCCTTAAAAACACTACGCGAAGTGTCTGTAGCATCACAGCAACCACTTAGCAACACTCAAACAACCACCTAGGATATGACCCTAAGATATGACACCTTAACAACCACCACTAGAGATATTACAACAACCATCTAACGACATCCAAGTAACCTTCTAGGACACCATTTGAACAGCCACTTAGTCACTGCCTATTGTAATATTACAGCAACCCCCAGAAACACCACAGCAACCACTTGGGACACAATTTAAATAAAAAAATGAGCAACACATGAAAACACAAGCATCATCATGCTATTAGCATTCCTGCCATTTAACTAATTATATGTTATAAACTCATTCCTGTTACTTTCAGTCCTGTTAGTCATAGCAGAAAAAGTAACAGGAATGAGTGGCAGTAACATAAGTGAGTTCCAGTAACAGGAGTGAGTGCCTTAGTAACACTATACAAAGTGTGTGTAACACCACAGCAACCCCAGAGATACCACAGCAACCACTTAGGACTGAAATGAAAATAAAAACTTGGCAACACTAAAAGACATAAGCATTAATATGTCATTGCTACTCAGTGTGAGGGTATCTCAGTCCGGCTGTGATGAGTTTTATATGAAGTTGGATCTGTGGAGATACGCGAGAGCTGAGGCGTGAGAGCACAGTTCATTCTCTCTCGTATAGAAAATCAAAGCGTATTGAAATGAGCTGGTAAATGTCATGTTGTAACAGCGAGTCCGGTGCGTCTGAAATGGAAAACAGTGCAGCGCTCGTATCCTTCAATATACCCGTGATATTTTAAAGCACCTTTGAAGAAAAAACAGACCAAAGGACTTTTATTTTATTTTTTATTTTATGGGCCACAGAATAAAAGTTTTTTGTAAAGTTTTGTGACTTGTTTATTGTAGTTTTTATATACTGTGCACTAAAACACCAACAGACATACCACAGCAACCACCTGCGACTACCTGTAATACCACCAGATATTCACCAGCATTCACAAACATCCACTACCAGAGATATCCACCAGAGATACCACAGCAACCTCTTACCCACACCCAAACAACCACCTAGTACACCCTAACAACCAACAGAGATACCACAGCAACCACCTGCGACTACCTGTAATACCACCAGATATTCACCAGCATTCACAAGCATCTACTATCAGAGATATCCACCAGAGATACCACAGCAACCTCTTACCCACACCCAAACAACCACCTAGTACACCCTAACAACCAACAGAGATACCACAGCAACCACGTGCAACTACCTGTAATACCACCAGATATTCACCAGCATTCACAAACATCCACTACCAGAGATATCCACCAGAGATACCACAGCAACCTCTTACCCACACCCAAACAACCACCTAGTACACCCTAACAACCAACAGAGATACCACAGCAACCACCTGCGACTACCTGTAATACCACCAGATATTCACCAGCATTCACAAACATCCACTACCAGAGATATCCACCAGAGATACCACAGCAACCTCTTACCCACACCCAAACAACCACCTAGTACACCCTAACAACCAACAGAGATACCACTTAGGACACAATTTCAACAACTACTTGAAAACACTTTAGGAATCTTCTCTAATATCACAGCTACCACCAGAGATACCATAGCAACCACTTGGGACACAATATGAAAAACTGCTTACCGACACTCTAGGAATCTGTAATATCAAAGAAACCTCTAGAGATATCATAGCAACCACTTGGGACACAATTAAAAAAACTACTTGGGAACACCATAGGAATCTTCTCTAATATCACAGCAACCACTAGAGATACCACATCAACCAATTGGGACACAATTTAAACAACTACTTGGAAACAATACAGTAATCTTCTCTAATATCAAAGAATCCACCAGGGATACCACAGCAACCACTTGTGACACAATTTGAAAAACTGCTTACCAACACTCTAGGAATCTGGAATATCACAGCAACCACCCAATATGCCATCACCCAACACCCAAGTAACCATGTGGAACACCATTGCAACAACCTACCAACACTTAATCCACAACCACTTGGGACACAATTTGAAAGATTGCTTACCAACACTCCAGAAATCTGTAATATCGCGGCAACCACTGGAGATACCACAGCAGCCACTTATTGTGATGTGAACTATTAAACAATAAAACAATGTTTTGCATGACGCCAAAACTTAGTCCAACCTCACAGCAGGTACTGAGAATGAATGCAGTTCTGAATCTATTTCCACTCAGTTCTGCTGAATTCCTGGAAGCATGCTGAGATAAAACTCTAAATAATTCCAGTCTGAATAAATTTATCTTGTATAATATTGATCCCACATCGGTTTAGGAAATGAGATGCTGCTTTTGAGCGTCTGTGGATTAAACAGACTGCAGGCTTTTTATTTCTGAATGCTACAAACATTTACACGAACCCGACGACCCGCCACTCCCAGAATAAACCTCACCAATCACAGAAACAAACCAAAATAAACCAAAATAAAACAAAATTAAACAAAACAAACCAAAATAAATCAAAATAAACCCCTTCACCAGCTGCAGGAGCCAAAATCCAGCACACTCCTTATGTTTATTTCCTTTTATGAAGCAGTTTGAACTTTTTATTATTATTTCATCATTTAAAAACACCAGCCACTCTTTGCTTTGTATAAATAAAGCAAAATAAAACCAATATGTTAGAAAATTGCTTTCAATTTGGCACAAAAAAAAAACAGAAAACAGAATATATTTACAGGTAAAAGAAATGCCAGTAGGTCTTTACTGATATAACAGCAGATGTGAACCTTTAAACATTAGCAATGTGACAAACCAGATCCTCCAAATATATAGCAACCACCAAATACACCATCACCCAACACCCAAGTAATCACCTGGATTATCACAGCAACCACTAAAGACACAATTGTACAACACTTAAGTAACCACGTGGAATAAGATTGTGAGCACTTAACAACACCATAGGAACCACCTAAAATATCACAGCAACCACCAAAGACACCATCACTCAACATTAAAGTAACCACCTAAAATATCACAGCAACCACTAAACACCCGGAATACCACAATTGACACTTAAGTAAGCAGCTGGAACACTATTGCAACCTCTTAACACCATAGGAACCACCTGGAATATCACAGCAATCACTAAAGACACAATTGCACAACACCCAAGTAACCACCTGAAACACCATTGCAACCACTTAACAACACCATAGGAACCACATAGAATATAACAGCAACCACCAAAGTGACAAATGCACAACACTTAAGTAACCACCTGGAACACCATTGTGATCACTTAACAACACCATAGGAACCACCTGAAAAATCACAGGGACCACTAAAGACACCATCACCCAACACTTAGGTAGCCACCTGAAACACTATTGTGACCATTTATTATACTATAGAAACCACCTGCAATATCATATTAACCACCAAAATCACAACTGCAGAACACTTAAGTACCCAGCTGGAACACCACTGTCACGATTAAACAACACCATAGGAACCACCTGGAACATCACAGCAACCACTACAAAGACCATCGCCCAACACCCAAGTAATTAACTGGATTATCTCAGCAACGACCAAAGACACAATCACCCAACACTTACAGTAAGTAACAAACAATTGTGACCACTTAACACCTTATAAACTACCTGGAATATCACAGCAACCACCAGAGATGCCACAGCACCTATCAGAACAGTATATAATATTTTGACTTCTGTACTGTTGTACCGCTCCGGCAGTTTAGTTAATGTAGCTCAAATATTTCTGAAATCTGGAGATCATATCGTCATGAAACGACAGCAGTGCAATTAATCATCAACAATAACCGTGATTAATAAGCGTGATTAATAAGCATGATTAATCACCGTGATTAATAACTGCAGATCTGGATTAACAGTAGTTAAAGAGTGACTCTATTATTGGATGTTTAATGGGTTTGTTTTGTTTAGTCTGTATTTATTAAGGCAGTCGGTGAGTTTATTCTGGGTTTATTAGTGAGCTATTAGTTTGGCTGGTTGGACACACTCAGTAAATGCTGCAGTGCCGCTCGCACGAGTAATTAGGATCCGTCACAAACCCAAAAAACTGTAACCGGTCCCCCGAGCCCGGTACCAGCCCCCGAGCCGCGGCCGCCGAACAGCGAACGCCGTTTATTTCCGACCCGTTTCATTTAGAGCAGCTGCAGCTGCCAAAAGAGCAGCGAACAGGTTCAGGCTTTTGTTGCAACCCGTCATTAACACACCTGATTGTGCTAATTAAAGTCTCTGTGTTAATTACACCTTTATCGCTGGTGTCAGGTGTGCGGCTCGCTGCCGTGACCAGCAGTAACCTCGCCATCGCGCGGTACAGATTATTACAGAACAGAACAAAGAGCTGAAAGCGGTTGACGTGGTCTTCAAATTCCCAAACACCTCAATCAGAAGCAGCACCTGCAGGGTTTACTCCAAAAACAGACTACCTGAGAAAATACAACTACTTTACTACTGTACTAAAATACTGTATCTGTACTCTAATACTGGAGTGTTCTTCACTACTGTACTTAAGTACTAAAATACTGTATCTGTACTCTAATACTGGAGTGTTCTTCACTACTGTACTAAAATACTAAAATACTGTATCTGTACTCTAATACTAGAGTGTTCTTCACTACTGTACTTAAGTACTAAAATACTGTATCTGTACTCTAACACTGGAGTGTTCTTCACTACTGTACTAAAATACTGTATCTGTACTCTAATACTGGAGTGTTCTTCGCTACTGTACTAAAATACTGTATCTGTACTCTAATACTGGAGTGTTCTTCACTACTGTACTTAAGTACTAAAATACTGTATCTGTACTCTAATACTGGAGTGTTCTTCACTACTGTACTTAAGTACTAAAATACTGTATCTGTACTCTAATACTGGAGTGTTCTTCACTACTGTACCTAAGTACTAAAATACTGTATCTGTACTCTAATACTGGAGTGTTCTTCACTACTGTACCTAAGTACTAAAATACTGTATCTGTACTCTAATACTGGAGTGTTCTTCACTACTGTACTTAAGTACTAAAATACTGTATCTGTACTCTAATACTGGAGTGTTCTTCACTACTGTACTTAAGTACTAAAATACTGTATCTGTACTCTAATACTGGAGTGTTCTTCACTACTGTACTTAAGTACTAAAATACTGTATCTGTGTCTACTGGGGTATTTACATTACATTTACATTACTGAATTAATTTGCATTTACATTTAAGGCATTTAGCAGATGCCCTTATCCAGAGCGACTTAAAACAGTGCTTCGTTATTTATTTTTACTAAACTACTGTACTTAAATACTAAAATAATGTACTTAAATACTGTACATAAGTACTAAAATGCTGTATCTGTATCTACTGGAGTATTATTATTATTATTATTATTATTATTATTATTATTACTTCAATACTACTGTACTTAGATACTAAAATAATGTATCTGTATCTACTGGAGTATTATTTTTTATTATTCACTACTGTAACTACTTAAGTACTAAAATGCTGTGTCTGTATCTACTGGAGTATTGTGTATTTATTTCACTACTACTGTACTTAAATACTAAAATACTGTATCTGTATCTACTGGAGTATTATATTTACTTCACTATTACTGTATTTAAATACTAAAATAACGTATCTGTATCTACTGGAGTATTATTATTACTTTACTACTGTACTTAAGTATTAAAATACTGTATCTGTATCTACTGGAGTATTGTGTATTTATTTCACTACTACTGTACTTAAATACTAAAATACTGTATCTGTATCTACTGGAGTATTATATTTACTTCACTATTACTGTATTTAAATACTAAAATAACGTATCTGTATCTACTGCAGTATTATTATTACTTTACTACTGTACTTAAGTATTAAAATACTGTATCTGTATCTACTGGAGTATTATTATTACTTTACTACTGTACTTAAGTACTAAAATACGTATCTGTATCTACTGGAGTATTATATTTACTTCAGTACTGCTGTACTTAAATATTAAAATACTGTATCTGTATCTACTGGAGTATTATATTTACTTCACTACTACTGTACTTAAATACTAAAATGCTGTATCTGTATTTACTGAAGTATTATTTGTACTTCACTACTGTACTTAAATACTAAAATGCTGTATCTGTATTTACTGAAGTATTATTTGTACTTCACTACTACTGCATTTAAGTACTAAAATACTGAATCTGTATCTAATGGAGTATTATTTTTAAGTATTAAAGTGCTGTATCTGTATTTACTGCAGTATTATTTTTACTTTTATACTTGGTACTGTAACTTTTATCTTTATTCTTTAGCGCATTACAGTCCCACACTTTCTTCTGGGTGCAGGTATGTTTATAGATTATTATATTTGAGTGACATTTTTGAGGAATATATTTAAAATAAATATAATTATCATCAGGTTTCTTCTGAGGATCTTTGAATAGGGCTTATCAGTCAAGGCCAGATCCTGGAGACAGTCAGAAACTCTTCTCAGCTCAGAGGAGTTTTATTTTAAATCACTCCTGTTATACTGAAGCCTTTCGTTGGTATAAATAAATCTCTATTAGAGCAGATTAATCTTAATTCATTTATTAGGCTTTATAATCAGAGCCTTCACTCACTGCTAAAATCATTATACCCCTGAAATAACCGGGCAAACTGAGCAGAATCTGCAGAAGTGAGAATAAAGTGAAGTTAATATATTAAATTAAACAGCTGTCTGCATATCTTACTGCTTAGAATAATGCTCTGAATTTCCATTCAATTTCAACCCACTGAAAATAGAAAAGCCTGGACAGAACACCGTCTCTTAAAGTGAAGCCGTCCCTATTTAATCGATTCATTATAGAAAAAAAGCTCCGCCTACATTTTCCATCTAATTTTCTGCTCTTTTTGTCCTCTTTCTATGAAACTGATCAAATTTACTATCATGCAAGTTATTAAACAAATGATGAACCAAACAAAAAAAGTGGTTTACATTAACTAATATTCACATTAATAAATCAGTGAACCAGGGAACAATACTCGCTCCTGTTACTGGCACTCAATCCTGTTGCTAAAACTCACTCCTGTAGCTGGAACTCACTCCTGTTACTAGCACTCGCTCCTGCTGCTGGCATTCACTCCTGTTACTGGAACTCATTCCTGTTACTGGAGAACTCACTCCTGTTCCTAGAACTCACTCCTGTTAATGGAACTCATTCCTGTTACTGTATCTCCCTCCTGTTACTGGAACTCATTCCTGTTGCTAGAACTCAGTCCTGTAACTGGAGAACTCTCTCCTGTTACTGGAGAACTCACTCCTGTTATTGTAACTCATACCTGTTGCTGGAACTCATTCCTGTTGCTGGAACTCATTCCTGTTACAGGAACTCACTCCTGTTACTGGCACTCACTCCTGTTGCTAGAACTCACTCCTGTTACTGAAACTCAATCCTGTTGCTAGAACTCACTCCTGTTGCTAGAGAACTCACTCCTGTTCCTAGAACTCACTCCTGCAACTGGAACTCATTCCTGTTACTGTAACTACCTCTTGTTACTGGAACTCATTCCTATTATTGGAACTCATTCCTGTTACTGGCACTCACACCAGTTGCTAGAACTCACTCCTGTTACTGGAACTCACTCCTGTTGCTAGAACTCACTCCTGTAACTGGAACTCATTCCTGTTACTGGAACTCACTCCTGTAACTGGAACTCATTCCTGTTACTGGAACTCCCTCCTGTTACTGGAACTCCCTACTGTTATTGGAACTCATTCCTGTAGCTGGAACTCACTCCTGATACTGGCACTCACTCCTTACTGGTACTCACTCCTGTTGCTAGAACTCACTCCCGTTACTGGCACTCACTCCTGTTCCTAGAATAAACACACACTTATCTCCATTTTTGTCGATTTTTAGTTTAATACATAATTTGAACACACAGACTGTTTGTTTATTTATTTATTTATTTTTTGGGGTATTTATCTTTATCTATTTTGTATATTCTATTTTTATTGTATTCTTTTATTTTTTATCTATATTTATCTATTTTAACAACAGCTCTTGGGTGTAAAGTGGATCGTGAGATCACAATTTTGTTCCACCTCATGTACCACATGTGATGCGAATTACAATAAAATCTCCTTGAATCTTGAATCCTTGAATCCTGTTTCTTACACTGTGCTAAAAAAACTTAAAGAAACATTTTAAAGAAACTCTTTAAAATGACGTGAAATAAACTCTTTTTACATTGACTTCCATTGAAAGACTTCCATTAAAGTTTTTTCTCTCTCCTGTAAAGTTGCTGTTTTGGGGATGAGTGCTTTTTATTGCACAGCGACAATATGCTGTTTTTTTTTCTGTTTTTTTTTTGCATTTTTTTGTGTAGTTTTTTATTAATAGTCTTTTTTTCAATTATACATCTTACTTTTGCAATTAGGTTAATGCACAAGACACTATTCTTAATAATAATAATTAAATGTATTTTAAAGTTTTTTTTTTTTTTTGTGCACATTTATACATGTAATTTCCTAGAAACATAAAGTGCACACATTAAGCAGAATATGCCTTACATTAAATTACTATATACTTAAAAAGCATAGAAATAAAGTGAATATTTCTTTATAAAGTGAACTATTGCTTTAGATTGAGTGGATTCACAGTGATTTCACTCCTGGAAGTGGTGATAATTGTACAGTAGTGAAAGCCTGCAGTTCTTCCTCTCCTCTTCCGGTCAATACTATGGATTTGTCCTGGTTTCTTCAGGAAGGCTTCACAGAGGGTATTGATGGAGTCTGAACATGCACAATACGAGCCGCAGAGAGCCTGAAAGCAATTCACAGCCTGATGCATTTAATTACAGGCTGCATTTGAGCTTTAGCGCATTAGCGCAGTAGCAGCCTGATCCAGGTTTTCTGCTATTTAACTCTAAATTACATTTATCTTTGGCAGCAGTTTGAAATCCCACTGAATAAAAAAATCTTCTGCTTCGTCTTCCATTAGGAACAATGATGAGCCTGAGATTGTGTTATTTTAAACACCCTTTCAATTACGGCACTTAGAGCTTCAATCTCTGTGCTAAAACCCCCTGTTGGGGGTGGAACTGAGGGTGAATACCTTTACGTTTATGTGGATCCAAGGTTTAATGGGTCTTTTGAAGCTCTGAGGAACTGAGCTTTTTAGGAAAATCACAGCTTTTGAGGAAAAATCAAACTAAAAGCGCATTTTCAGAGCATTTTTTTCTGGATGAACTGTATAGTGTTTATTCTGCTCTGTAACAGTGAATAAAATATAAAAATAGATAAGAAATATACATATATATATATATGTAACATTAGAACTAAAAAAAATAATAGAAAACTTTGAAAAGAATTGATAAGAAATTAAGATCAAAATAAGATAAGATTAATACAGCAAAAATCAGTTAAAATTAATCTAAAACTAAATTTTACATAATACAATAAAATACGAATAGATAAATGAACTAAAAAAAGCAATAAAAAATAATAATAGTAATAATAACAATAAAAAAATCTAAAAGCGCATTTTATAAAGCATTTCTTTAGATTTACCCAATTATAGTATAGTGTTTATTTTGATATTGTTAATATAAAGAAAGTGCTTTCCTATTTAAAACACAGTACTCATATCTGCAGATTTATCTGCTTTTAGACTCGTTCTTTACAGTAAGTGAATATTAGCCAGGCGACAAATTCAGAGAAAGACCAGCTTCTGCTGCTTCTAGATGGTCTAAGCTGGTATTTAAAGGAGAAGATGAAAAATAAAACCATTTAAATAGTTTTGGAGGGTCTAACAACAAGATTTTGATGGTCCATTTGGATGGACAAGCTGGTTTTCTTGATGGAAACATACCATATACTCATAAAATAATTGGTTTAACTTAGTTATTCTGGAGATTTTGCCGAACCAGCATGGTAATGCTTGATCAACTTGGTTATTTAGCTTCATAAGGTTGTTTATGCAGGTCCAACAACTTGGATATGCTGGTTATTTTGGTCAACCAGCATGGTGTTGGTGGCTTGGTCATTGGTGGTCGTGTTTGCCCAACCAGCATAGTTAATCTGGACCATGTTGGTTAACCAGCACAGTCAAGCTTGGTCAAGTTGGTTGTCTAGCTTGATCAGATTGTCCATGCTGTTCCACCAACTTGACTATGCTGGTTATTTTGATGGTGATGGTGGCAATGCTGGTCAATCAGTTTGGTCATTGGTGGTCGTGTTCGTCCAACCAGTGAAGTCAATCTGGACATGTTGGTCAAGCTTAGTTCTCTAGCTTGATCAGGTTGGTCATGCTGGTCCACCAACTTTTTCATGTTAGTTATTTGGTTAATTAGATTGGTGATGGTAGCAAAGCTGTTTAGTCAACTTGGTCAATGTGGTCATGTTGGTCATGTTCACCAACCAGCATAGTCAATCTGGACATGTTGGTCAACAAGCATGGTCCAGCTTGGTTGTCTAGCTTGATCAGGATGGTCATGCTGGTCCACCAACTTTTTCATGTTAGTTATTTGGTTAATTAGATTGGTGATGGTAGCAAAGCTGTTTAGTCAACTTGGTCAATGTGGTCATGTTGGTCATGTTCACCAACCAGCATAGTCAATCTGGACATGTTGGTCAACAAGCATGGTCCAGCTTGGTTGTCTAGCTTGATCAGGATGGTCATGCTGGTCCAATAATGTCGTCATGGTGGTTATTCGTTTAACCAGATTGGTGATGATGGCCATGATGGCTGGTCAGCTTAGTCATTGGTTGTCATGGTCCCCCAACCAGTGTAGTCAATCTGTTGGTCAACCAGCACGGTCAAGCATCCCAAGTTGGTGAGTGTACTGCACTCTACTAGACACGGTAAAATTTAAATTTGACAACATGGAGAACAACTTTAGCTTAATTTCTTAATTTCTATAAAACTAATGACAACTGAACCATTGTGTCCATGCTTTTCACAGTTACTGGTTCAATGGTTTCAAATTTGACAACATGGTCGACATTTTTGGTCAACCAGTTTGGCTGTGGTGGCAATGATGGTCGGTGAGCGTGGTCATTGGTGGTTGTGATCGCCAACTAGTGTAGTCAATCTGGATATGTTGGTCAACCAGCAGAATCAAGCTTGGTCAAGTTGGTTGTCTAGCTTGTTCAGGTTGGTCATGCTGGTCCACCAATGTGGCTATGCTGGTCATTTTGGTCAACCAGCATGGTATTGGCATGATCATTGGTCAAGTTGGTTGTCTAGCTTGATCAGATTGGTCATGCTGGTTATTTTGGTCAACCAGCTTGATGGTGATGTTGGCAATGCTGGTTGGTCAGCTTGGTCATTGATGGTCGTGTTTTTCTTGGTCATAATGGTCATGCTGGTCAACCAGCATGGTCAAGCTTGGTTGTAACAGTTGTCTAATCTCTAATATAGCGCCACCTTCTTACGGTATAGCAGAATAAGGTTTAAAAACGTATTTTCTACACTTCTAGACGTTGTGAGGTCCACGCTCATACTCTCACAGCAGCACATGTATACAACTTTAAAGACAAAGGTTGACAATTAGATGAAGTGTGATCTAAATTTGGTCCTGATTGGGTATTGTTTTTGGTTTTAAACCCTCAGATCTTTATAAAAACAAGCAGCTTTTGAGATTCTTCTGCTCTTTTATGAACACGTGGCTGGAACTATGGCACAAAAGCTAGCTAGTACCATCTTTTCTGGTTCTGAGAGACAGTAGACCAATCAGGGTTCTTTCAAAATCACTGAGGAATTGTTGGATTGTTAAGAAGCACCAGAACAAGGGATGGATTCCTGCATATTCTGTATGATGCTCCTCGGGCTTTAGCTTCTGGTGCAATTAGCAGGCTGGTGTTTTAGCATTCCTACTTAATAATAAAGAAGATGATGATGAAGGTGATGATGATGATGATGATGATGAAGAGTTGGAGATGTTGTGAAGATCAGAAAAAGAAGAAGCTCCGCCCACTTCTCTACTACAATACAGAGTTACTATATTCACTAATACCACTTTACTACAACTTTAATACTGTACACAACACAAGCCTTATGTTCACCATGACCAGAAGAAGCTCCGCCCACTTCTCTACTACAATACAGAGTTACTATATTCCCTAATACCACTTTACTACAGCTTTACTACTGTACACAACACAAGCCTTATGTTCACCATGACCAGAAGAAGCTCCGCCCACTTCTCTACTACAATACAGAGTTACTATATTCACTAATACCACTTTACTACAACTTTACTACTATACACAACACAAGCCTTACTGTATGTTCACCATGACCAGAAGAAGCTCTGCCCACTTCTCTACTACAATACAGAGTTACTATATTCACTAATACCACTTTACTACAACTTTACTACTGTACACAACACAAGCCTTATGTTCACCATGACCAGAAGAAGCTCCGCCCACTTCTCTACTACAATACAGAGTTACTATATTCACTAATACCACCTACAATTTAGCATTTCATAAGTTTTGCAAGAAGTAAAGGATAATACAGGATCAGTCAGGAATCAGAAGAAGAATCTATTTCCACGTTTGAGCAACAGCAGAACCAGCGTCACATTAAAGAGCACTATGAATAAGAGTGAACACAGATATCACAAAAAAATCAGCTCCCTCACAGACTCCCGGAAACTATTTGCTACATTCAAAACACTACTCAACCCTCCACCTCCTCCTCAGGCTACCTGCCTTACGGCTGAAGCTCTTGCCTCATTCTTTACTGGGAAAGTGGCAGCTATCAGCAGACAGTTTACTGATGCGACATGTAGCAGTCCTACATCATGCTCTGCTGCCCGGTATCCCTCTACCGAAGGTGTCGCTTTCTCCTCGTTCGGTCCTCTCACTGAGAACGAGACACTGGCTCTCCTAACGCGTAGCCGTCCTACTACGTGTCCGCTTGACCCGATTCCTTCAGACCTTCTGCAAACCATTGCACCTGCAATCATTCCGGCTATTACTCACACGATCAATGCCTCTTTAACATCTGGTGTGTTCCCGACTGCTTTTAAACAAGCACAGGTCACACCACTGCTTAAAAAGCCTTCTCTCAACCCCGCCCAGGTTGATAACTACAGACCGGTCTCACTACTGCCTTTTCTTTCTAAAACATTAGAAAGAGCAGCTCTCAATCAAGTCTCTGGCTTCCTCACCCAAAATGACCTCCTGGACCAGAACCAATCTGGTTTCAAGAAAGGGCACTCTACTGAGACGGCTCTGTTGTCTGTGACAGAAGCGTTAAAAACTGCTAGAGCTGCAGGACAGTCCTCAGTGCTCATTCTGCTGGACCTCTCGGCCGCCTTCGACACGGTCAACCACGACTTCCTCCTAACTATACTCTCAAACATGGGGATCTCAGACAATGCGCTGTCATGGTTCAGATCAACCCTCACTGGGCGCTCGTTCAGGGTGTCATGGCAAGGACGGCTGTCCCCAGCCCACTCGTTACCCACTAGGGTTCCCCAGGGTTCGGTACTGGGACCCCTTCTCTTCTCCATATACACCACCTCTCTTGGTCAGGTTGTCCGCTCACATGGTTTTTCCTACCACTGCTTTGCTGACGACACTCAGCAGATGATCACTCAATCTCTGCACGAATATCACAGTGTCTCTCAGACATATCCGCATGGATGAAGGAACATCACCTTCAATTAAATCTCTCAAAGACTGAACTTCTGGTCATACCAGCAAAACCTTCTATTCAACACAACTTTGCCATAACCATCGACACTCTCTCTCTCTCACCGACAAAGGTTGCTAGGAACCTGGGTGTCATGGTTGATGACCAGCTTCTCTTCACGCACCATGTGGCCTCAGTTGCTCGATCCTGCTGCTTTGCGCTTTACAACATCGGAAAAATTCGACCGTTTCTGACGCAACAGGCCACTCAACTCCTGGTACAAGCTGTGGTAATCTCACGCCTCGACTCCTGCAATGCCGTACTAACTGGCCTCCCGGCCTGTGTAGTAAAACCACTACAGATGATCCAGAACGCAGCAGCACGTCTGGTCTTCAACCAACCAAAACGGGCTCATGTCACCCCGCTGCTCATTGAGCTCCATTGGCTACCAGTTGCTGCTCGCATCAAATTCAAGTGCTTACAATCGCCTACAAGGTGATACAGAACAGGCTCCTTCCTACCTGCACTTGCTCCTGAAGGCTTACGCTACCTCCCGGCCGCTGCGCTCCTCCAATGAACGTCGCCTCGCTTTACCAAACATTCACACAAAGCAATCCAGACTGTTCTCATACAGAGTTCCCCAATGGTGGAACAAACTACCTTCCACTACCAGATCAGGAGAATCTCTCACTATCTTTAATAAACTCCTGAAGACAGAGCTCTTCAAAGAGCACTTACTCTCCTAACACCTCTAACACACTAACTACTTCTAACCTCATCTCCTTCTTCCTCTTCTCTACTCCTCTATCCTATTATTTCCCTCTGACCTCCTTAAGGCCCTATCTATAGATGCTTTATTTTTAACTTCTATTATTTTTGTACTTAACCTCTTCTATTATTTGCACTTCAATATTGTAAGTCGCTTTGGACAAAAGCGTCTGCCAAATGTAATGTAATGTAATGTAATGTAATGTAATGTAATGTAAGATAGTGAATATGTTGGATGTGTTGGAGAGGACTCTGAAAGGCAGTCCGCAGGGGGACGTCTGTGTAAAGGACGAGGTTTTTGTCAGAGTGAATGAAACGGCGCGAGGCAGGAGAGACCCTGCAGCTCTGCTCCATACAAAACCTCCTCTACAGACCTTCACCACTTATCAGAGAGGCTTCTGAAGGCTCGATCAATACGTCAGAAACATCCCCAACGTCTCAATCATCACCGATTTCCAGCCGTTTTCAAACTGTTCAAACTGTGCCTCTGTCAGAATCAGTGGCCTGGATTTGCACTCGACCCCTTTCTTTCACAGTGCATCATTTCAGTGCTTTTGAAAACCTCTGGAATATAATCAAGAGGAAGATGGATGATCACAGGCTTAAACTGTTGCACCAGGAGTAAAGCAGTTTTTATTCTTTGCATTATTTGAGATCTGAAAGCTCTGCATCTTTTTTGTTATTTCAGTCATTTCTCATTTTCTGTAAATAAATGCTCTAAATGAGAATATTTTTATTGGTAATTTGGGAGAAATGTTGTCTGTAGTTTATAGAATAAAACAACAATGTTCATTTTACTCAAACATAAACTTATAAATAGTAAAATCAGAGAAACTGATTCACAAACTGAAATTAACTTCTTGTATGTATTGCACTGCAAAATATTAATTGGCAATAAATAGACACAATATATCATTGTTGCCCAATGAAAAACAAGTATCTTAAAAATAGCAAGAGAGAGACAAAAAACCTCCCAAACTTTCAATGGAAGTCAATGTAAAAAGAGTTTATTTCAGGTCATTTTGAAGAGTTTCTACTGTTTCATTCATCAAGAATAAGAAACAGTTTGTTCAAATTATTTATTAAACTAAAAATCAACAAAAATGTAGATTTTTGTTTTTCATTGAAAAGCAACGATATGTAAATAGAGATTTTTATTCTTAAATTAAGTTTAAGTTTTAAGCAAATTTGTCTTGGTAAGATTTCTTAAAATAAGCCATAATCACAAAGAAGTAACATTTAAATCAAGCAAAAATCCCTTATTTTATTTACATCATTCAAATCTTTAAACCACTTCCCTCCCTCCACCCAACCCTTTCTAGCAACATCTTAGCAACCACCAGATAACCACCTAACATTTAGGTGGAAGCCACTTTGGACATTTTCTGAGCGACCACTTACAGAAGCAAGACCACAGCAGCTAGCTAGCATCACCATATCAGCTAACAACCCCTTAACAAGACCATAGCAACCAACAGCTACACCACAACACTTCAGCAACCATTTGGCAACATTTGGATAGAAATCACCTTGGACTAAGACATCTGAACAACCAGTTATCAAAACCATAGCAGCCACCTAACAACACCACTGCAATCAGCTAACAACCACTTAGCAAGACCGTAGCAACCTCTCGGAAACATCACAGCATCCAGTGGGAATCAGTTTTGCTGCCAATGTGCAAATATTCTGTGTTTCCTTCAGGAAATGCACTTTTTTAGTTGTCAGTTTGTAAGTTTAGGACCCTGATCCACAATCAGACCCGTAAATATGTTCCAAATTCTGCTCTCTGGCCGAAACAATCAGCACCACATCTAACCGAGCTCCTCCAGAGCTGCTGCCGGTGATTACCATTACCGCACCAGTGGAATCCAGGGCTGAACTAGGACAAAAAAATCAGCCCTGGCATTTTTGGTTTAGACAGGCCCCTCATAATTAGCAGAGCACAAACGACTGTAATTTATGTATGTAGATTACAGAGAAATATATTGTATCATTAACATATTAAATATAAGAAGTTCAATTGATTCTTTATCGTATTTCATATGAATTTTCTGAATTTCTTTGATATAAAAGCTCAATTCTAATTCTTCAGGTTAAATGTATTTCCTTCTTTAAACAGATACAACATATATTTGTATCAGGCTACAAACTGAGCTGCTTTATGAATTAATGCAACACAACTCTGTCTTAAAAGCATTTGACTCTGTTTTACTCTTATTCAGTGTTGGCTTACCTTTTGCTAATATTACTTTTATATTTTTTACACTTACTTTTTAAGTTAACTGATCATTTATCAGTTTTAAAATCTGTTATTTCACTTGTTTTGTGCTTTTTTAAACATGCTGATGCACAGCATAGAGGCTACAAACTCAAACTATGCAGCCTTTCAGCACAGCTTTAACCTACATATCTAAAATAAAATGTAAAAGTCTTGACCATTCGTCCTATATCCTGATTGGTTCAGTCCATTGTCTATATTGAAGATGGGCCAATGGGCCGCCGCCTATAAATTGTGGGCCGGTGACCCCTTAGGGCAAATTGCTGACCAAATAAAAAAAATTATCGTGTCATTATCTCTTATCTCAGTGTGAGAAACAGTTTGTCTGTTCAAATTATACATTAAAATAAAATTGACAAAAAAGGAGATTTTTGTTTTTCATTGAAAAAGTTTTAAGCAATTTTTTTCAAATAAGTCATAATCACAAAGTCTTAAAATTAGTGAAGTAACATTTAAATTAAGCAAAAATCCCTTTTTTTCTTTATAGCAATATCTTAGCAACCACCAGATAACCACCTAGAATTTAGGTGGAAGCCACTTTGGACATTTTTCTGAAAGACCACTTACAGAAGCAAGACCACAGCAGCTACCTAGCATCACCATATCAGCTAACAACCACTTAACAAGACCATAGCAACCACTTAACAAGACCATAGCAACCACTTAACAAGACCATAGCAACCAACAGCTACACCACAACACTTCAGCAACCATTTGGATAGAAATAACCTTGGACGTCTAAGACATCTGAACAACCAGTTATCAAAACCATAGCATCTACCTAGCAACACCATAGCAACCAGCTAACAACCACTTAGCAAGACCGTAGCAACCTCACAGCAACATCACAGCATCCAGTGGAAATCAGTTTTGCTGCCAATGTGCAAATATTCTGTGTTTTCCTTCAGGAAATGCACTTTTTTAGTTGTCAGTTTGTAAGTTTAGGACCCTGATCCACAATCAGACCCGTAAATATGTTCCAAATTCTGCTCTCTGGCCGAAACAATCAGCACCACATCTAACCGAGCTCCTCCAGAGCTGCTGCTGGTGATTACCATTACCGCACCAGTGGAATCACATGTGCCGAGCCGTGACCCCTTATAGCAAATCGTTGACCAAATAATAACCAGCCAAAAAACAATCCCATCACTATCTCTTCTCTACAATTCAGAGTTACTATATTCAGCACAATGCCTAGTCTTATTAATAATCTTATTCGCACCAGTTAATTCCCCAGACTGCATCAGTTCTGCATTAATTTCGTTGATTACGTGATGTTCGGTGAACTGACGTGCACGGATCTCGTGCCCGGGCTCGGCTGTTGTCATGACCACAGAGTTAAAGAATGCTCCTTCAGCCAAGTGCTGATAATTCTCAGCATCACTCGAGCGGTGAGTCACAGGAAGCGTAGCGCTGGTGTATTTCACCAAACAGCAGCAGCTGAGGACAAGAACGCGGGACGAACCACCGAGCAAATTACACCCAAATACGTAGAGCTGCGACTGTACACTAGGGGTGGGCGATATGGCTCTAAAATAATATCACGATATTTCAGGGTATTTTTACGATAACGATATACTTGGCGATATAGGAAAACTAAAATAATCCATTCATTTCAGGAATGTAGTATAATAGTATAACAGAATAATCATAATGTGGCAAAATAAATAATATAGCATAAAATAATATAATACAGCAAATATTATTGTAGAATATTTAGTGCATGCATATAAACTGCAACCTAAAACAATTATACAATAAATACACCTAAAGCTTCACAGTAAATAATAGACTACTTTTAAGACAGAACAGCCCTATTATCACGATATGGATTTTTAATATCACGATATTTCTGTTTCACGATATATTGCATACGATATAATATTGCCCACCCCTACTGTACACTCGTCGTTTTTGCAACAACCTAGAATGAAAACTGTCTTATTTTACTCTGTAAAAGAATAATGAAAGTTCAGAACATTAAAAGACAACAAAACCCCGGGGTGGATTTAAACTTTCTTGACCTGGACTCTACCCACCTCTGTGTGTGAGTAACTATAGGTTTAAATAGGATCTCCGGTGGATTTGGTGTTTTACAGAAACTCTAAGACTAGGTCAGTGGCTGAACGGCACTTAGCAGGGCATTATTACTCATGTTGTAAAGTAACATATGACATGGTAAAGACTGTTTTTTATTAGTGTAAAAACGTGTTTATTTTAAAACATTTCTCACTGTTGTTTGTTTCACTGCCTCACAGTGCTGTTAGCCAATCAGAGGCGATATGTTTGCATGTATGAATATTCATGAGCAGGAGCCGAAATCCTATCGTTTTTCCCCGCACCCGTCCACTCCTCCACTGGACTAAAGCAGTGTTATACTGGATCACCGGAGCTTTGAATGCAATACGAGCAGCAACTGGTAGCCAGTAGATCTCAATGAACAGTGGGGTGACATGTGTCCATTGGTTTTTGGCTGGTTAAAGAGTTTCAGTCCAATGATGCGTCCGTTCTCAATGCATGTCAACAGACGATATTAAGTACTTCATAGTGGACACTTAATGATTCATAATATAAAAAACAAAAATAAAACAAGTATGGATACTTCTGCATGACAATACTTTTGTAAGTGTGTTTGAGCATTTTTAGTCCGAGCTGAGCCACAGAAATACTACAGAAGTGACGCCAAACAACCAACAACACCAACCTCTCACCTGAGCCCCGGCGGAGCTCCGCCTCTCTCTACAGGTAACCTGTGATCACACTGATCTCACCAGCTTTCACACCAACGCCAACCCACAGCCTTCCTCCACCACCCAACCTCATCTATCTATCTATCTATCTATCTATCTATCTATCTATCTATCTATCTATCTATCTATCTATCTATCTATCTATCTTATTTGACCTTTCTTTTATTCTCTCGTTCTCAACCTCCATTTCTCTCTCTTTCTATCTCTCCCTCTTTAAATCACTTTCTCTATCTCTTTTGACTTCTCTTTTATTCTCTCTGTCTCTCAATCAGTCTCTCTCTCTCCCTCTCTCATTCTCTCTGTCTACCTCTCTTTACATCTCTCTAAACCTCTACATCTCTCTGTCTGTCTCTGAGTGTGTGTGTGTGTGTGTGTGTGTGTGTGTGAGTGTGTGTGTGAGTGTGAGTGTGTGTGTGAGCGATATTGAGAAGTTTTATTCTCTCTTTTATCTCAGGGGGATGGAGGGATGAGGGATGGAGGGATACAGCGGGTGTCAGGTCTGGTCAGGGCGGGTGAGGACGGGTCGTGGATCCTGAAGTCCTGCTGATTTGACAGGATAACGCCTCGCCTCTCTCGGGACTCCTGCAGTCAGAGACACCGTCTGATCCTCCTGCTGCATCTCCTGCTTCCACCTCCAGCAGCTCCAATATAAACTACAGCTTCCATTCTACACTGACCTTCAGCACCAGCAGCCAATCACAGCACACAATTACAGACACATTTACATATCTGACTTATTACAGTGAAAAGTCTACAGATTTCCTCCCCTGTCTCTGTCTCTCCCTCTGTCTCTCTCTCTCTGTCTCTCTCTCTTAATTGCCGAATATGAATTTTTGTGAAATTTTAGTGAGTCATAATCTTAGTAGTTATCTTTAATTTAGAGAAGAAGAAGAAGAAGAAGAAGAAGAAGAAGAATTGAACACTGCTCTCAATCTTAATCTCGTAAGAAAGAAAATCACACTGTGCTCTTTTAGTTTAGAAGTTTTAGCACTTAACTTTTTTCTCTTGCCGGCACTTTAAAACCTCGTACCACTTTAAAACTTCTCCGGCTCAGCGTGGCTCTCGGCGGCGTCCCGGGGAAGTGAATTTTTAAGGTAATCAGCATGGGATTGTGGTGAAGAGCTGGGCGAGGGGGGGCACGGCCGGGGATGAACCGCGAGTCAGACATGCTAAAAACACTGTCGATAATTAATGAGCAGCATAGGGAGCCATAACAGCATGAAATTACTGAATAGAAATAACCTAATTACCCCACATCACCACTTTGCTATTTTGCTATTCGCCTGTGTAAATGCTCTCTCTCTCTCTCTCTCTCTCTCTCTCTGTTTCGCGCTAATTCATTCGCTCGCTCAATCTCTCTCTCTCTCTCTCGCTAATTCACTCTCTCGCTCACTCAATCTCTCTCTCTCTCTCTCGCTAATTCACTCTCTCGCTCACTCAATCTCTCTCTCTCTCTCTCTCGCTAATTCACTCTCTCGCTCACTCAATCTCTCTCTTTCTGGCTCAATCTCTCGCTCTCTCGCCATTGTGGAGCTCATTCTCCAGATCAAGTTCACAGGGGGAGAACATATTCCAGTCAATTTCACTCAGCACTCGCCACTCGCTGATAAAGTGCAGTGAACTAAACTCTGCTCTTATACTGGATTCAGACTGGAGTTTAATGGCCTCTGTACTCATTTACTCAGATCACATTTCCCGTCCGTTTTTTTTAGAGAAGAGAAGAGAAGAGATAAGATAAGGAACTCTAGAAGAACTCTAAACCAAACTAATAAACAAAAAATATATATAGTCAGGATATAGGATGATATAAGATGAGATTGAGCTGGTTGGGTTTGGAGGTTCTACAGGTTCTGTATGGATCCTGCAGCACATTTACCCACAGATGTTGCTACAGCTGGACCTGTAGATCCTGTAGCTCTACACTCGTAGGTTGCTGATGAGTCTCAGCTGATCAATAAATGCTGGATTGGCGATAAATCGATAATTCTGGAGAATTAATGAATTTTAGTAGAATGTAAATATATTAAAGAAGCTTAGTTGGACGTTTGTCTCAAGTTCTCTTCTAATCTGCGGATTATCTGTTTGTTTAGTCGATTATCTGAGCGATTAGTCGATTATCTATTAGATTATTCGATTATCTGTTCGATTAGTTGATTATTAGTCGATTCTAATATACTCTTATATGTACTTTGTCTTATTTGTTTTAAGGAGATTCCTGCCTGAAATGATTGTTGGTCTAAGAAAATAAACTGGACAGAGCACAGTATCTCTCGAACACTTGTCCACACTTATTCAGCTAAAGTTAGTGTAACTAATGGCCCAACTGCTAAGATATCCCAACACAATAGCCCGACAGCCATGGCCCAACACCATGGCCCAACACCAGATGGTCCGAATGCTGTAGCCCGACAGCCGTGGCCCAACACCACCGGTCCGACAGCCGTGACCCAACACCACCGGTCCGACAGCCGTGGCCCAACACCACCGGTCCGACAGCCATGGCCCAACACCGCCGGTCCGACAGCCGTGGCCCAACACCACCGGTCCGACAGCCGTGGCCCAACACCGCCGGTCCGACAGCCGTGGCCCAACACCACCGGTCCGACAGCCGTGGCCCAACACCACCGGTCCGACAGCCGTGACCCAACACCACCGGTACGACAGCCGTGGCCCAACACCACCGGTCCGACAGCCGTGACCCAACACCACCGGTCCAACAGCCGTGGCCCAACACCACCGGTCCGACAGCCGTGGCCCAACACCGCCGGTCCGACAGCCGTGGCCCAACACCACCGGTCCGACAGCCGTGGCCCAACACCATGGCCCAACAGCCGTTGACCAACACCATGGCCCAACAGCCGTTGACCAACACCATGGCCCGAATGATATGACCAAACTGCCATGGTCCCTACTATCTACACTTATATCTAAACTTTGGTATAATTAGTAATAGTAATTTCTACTTCTAAGTACTTCTAAGTAAAGTAACGAAATATTTGTACTTTTTACTCTACTCAACACCACTGGCCCAGTAAAATCACAAAAATGAGATGTTGAACAGTGGGTCTCCTGGAGCAGAGTACTTGAGTATTACTAAATTAATCTTTCAAATATTTCAGTACAGTAGAAAGTCCAAAAACTCCACAGTGTTCTCCAAACTTAAATCACTGGAATGAACCGGTTCCACCATAGACGACCTCCTACAGCCCGAGCAGCGTCTCACAAAACCCGAAACCTCCGCCAGGTCTTCAAACCGGTCCTGACCCTCCGCTCGCCGGGACAATAACAGCACAGGCTCTGAAGGCGTCGTGTTTTTAAGAGGGCGGAGATAAAGTCTGTAAAGATAGGGTTTTTTTTTTAGGTTTTTATCAGTTTAGAAAAAGGCTTGAGGATAAGAATGATATCCTGATAGTAATGGATCAGGGGGACGATCAGGGGGACGATCAGGTCGTTGTGCAGGTCTGCAGATACACAACGGTTCAATAGATCCTCTGTAAATAAAAGCTGCACTATCTGCATTCAGAAGTCGAACATAATGAACCCGTCTGCCTCTGCGTCGTGTGAAAGCAAATATCAGATTTAAAGAGCTTCAAAAGGTCAAATCTGAAAACTTAAAGTCGTAGAATACTGATGGAGACCAGACACTGGAGATGTCGTCAGCCTGCTCCAGCTACTGTAGCTTTGTTTTACGGGCTGTTGACACTTTTTTTACTTTTCTAAACTTTATTTTTTTACTTTTATGATGGCTTTTATTAAATTACTAAACTGAAAACAGACATGGTCAAATCGTGTTCTTCACAGTACAGAAGAGAGAAGAGTCTATGAGATCTTCAGTGCAGGAAGATACAGCTTTATTCAGAACTATGTCCAAAGCTCAGACACTGAGAGTAGCCAGGCCCAAGCTGCCATGGCCCAACACCATGGCCCGACTGCCATGGACTAACTGTTATGGCTCATAAGCCAGAGGCCAACGCCATGGCTCATCACTATGGCTAATCACCATGGCCCGATAGGCTTGACACGACAGCCAGGACCCGATGCCCTGGCCCAACAGCTATGGTTTAAATGCCATGGCCCAACACCATGGCCCGACAGCTAAGGCCTAACACCATTGCTTGAAAGCCTTGTCTCAAAAGCCATGGCCCAACACCAAAGCCCGAAACCATGACCCAATACCACCATAGACAAACAGTCAAGGCTTAACACCATTGCCCAACACCATGACCTGACTGTCATGGCTTAAAAGCCATGGCCGACACCATTACCCGACACCATGGCTCAACATTATGGCTCTAAACCATGGCCCACCATAGCCCAATGCCATGACCCAACAGCCATGGCCCATTACCATGTCCCAACACCATGACCTGACTGCCATGGCCTGACAGCCATGGCTCAACACCATGGCTCAACATCATGGCCCGACTTGCACGGCCCAACACCATGGCCTCACAGCCATGACTCGACACTATGGCTCGAAAGCCATGACCCAACACCATGGCCCGACACCATTGCTTGAAACCTTTGGCTCAAATGCTATGGCCTGAATGTCATAACCCAACACCATGACTTAACACCATGGCTCAACACCACTACCCAACCGCAATGGCCTGACAGCCATAGCCCAATGCCAGGGCCAGATCACCATGGCTTAACTGCCATGGCCCGACACCCATGGTTCGAAAGCCATGGCCTATCAACCTACGATGTGCAATCCAGTATTAAATAATCCAGTGTTCCAATTCATGTGTAAGAGTGGGTTTACTAGCCTTGGGGTGAATGGGAGCAGGCTTTAAATTGCTACTATTTGTGATAAAATCTGATAAAATTATTTCATAAAAATGCCAGAATCTTCCTAAAAAGGTTTTCAGCAATTCCAATTATTTTTCACATAATTTATAATTCAATTCTCCCTTCAAAAACCCTTAAAAGGCTTTTCTGGGTACCCTTATAAAAACAAGCCATTTCAAATAAATACATTTTGTAGCATTCCAGGTATTTTTCACTCAATTAAAGTGTTTATATATCGAGAAAAACTGTGGAAAATGAAAAACGGGGGATGCTCTAAAACGCTTTCACCGGCAGTCAGAGCACATGAAAATCTCATTTAAAGAAGCTGCAGCTCAGAACAAATCCGAATATCATTACCGACACACTTCACACATCACTTACGCCATATATAACACAATATACCAATATACGCCCTCTCTCCACGCTTTCATCCTCTGATTAGTGCGCTGGAAGTGACGGCTGATGGCTGATGAATTTATAAAATCGAAAAACAACCCCAGCAAATTAGGTTCAGCTTCTTGTGTACGAACACAATATGCACTTATCCACCAACCCCTACGCCAAACCTCATCAACCATAATCAATACATCCACGTATGGAGGCTTGTTTTGAATCAGGGCTGTGTGTATATTAATATTTCTGCCATTTCAGCCTATAAAACTCTGATAAACTCTGATAAAATGCTTTAACTCCTATACAGCATCAATTAATGCAGGAACAAATTAGATTCAATTACATTAAATTGGATCCAACTCCATTATAACCGAGAAACCCCAAGCGCAAGCCAGCGAAATTGAGTTTGCATCTAATCAGACGTGCACCTTATGTGCAGATCACGCAAATAAAGAGCGATTGATGTGCAATTTGAGCAGAATGAGGTAGAGTGGTAATCAGGTGTATAATGAGAATAAATATATAATAAAGCATCTGTATTAAATAAAAAATGAAAAAAATAAATTATTAGTATACATGTTTTTTGTCTCTTAAAAGGTCTTATCCATTGTTTTTCCATTCATTTTAAAAAAGTGCTCCAGTGGATTTCTGTACTTGCTCATGAATATTCATACATGCAAACATATCGCCTCTGATTGGCTAACAGCACTTTGAAACAACAAGACAGACAACAGTTATAAACGTTTTAAAATAAAGACATTTTTACACTAATAAGTCTAATAAGTACACATTCTTTATAATGTCATATGTTACTTTATTACATGTGTAATAATGCCCTGCTAAATGCAGTTCAGCCACTGACCTAGTCTTAGAATCTCTGTTAAAAAACACCAAATCCACCGGAGATCCTATTTAAACCTATAGTTACTCACACACAGAGGTGTGTAGAGTCCAGGTCCAGAAAGTAAAAATCCACCCCGGGGTTGTACTTGGATGGTGTTTTTCCTCCATAGACTAATTCTAAATCATTTGTTTCTTAGCTCTGAGTTACTGGGTAAAGTATATAAACACTGATGTGTTATTCACACAAATAACACAGGAGTGTTTATATACTGTTAGTATATCTCCTATCTGATGAGACGCCGTCACCATCCGGCTTCAGCTCTGCCTGTGGGCAGTCCTGAGCCGAGGTGGGCGGAGCCATGAATAGTAATTCACGGGTTGATGTAGACACGGTGCTTTTCCTGATCGACTCGTTTTTCTGAATATTTTCTTTTACTAGCTGCTGCAGACAGTGAGGAAGAGGATGAGGAAGAGTTTCATTATCTGCAGCATCATAAACAACTCAGAGAGACCTGCTGTATTTCAGAATACAAAAGAACAAGAAAAAGAGGATTTTAGCAGAAGGAGAACTTTAAAATTTGTTAAATAACTGGATTTTAATATCGGGACAAAAGTTTAAACATCCCTTCTTTCCTTTTAAGGTGTTCCTTTCTTTTATGATTTTCTAAGACTATATTAAATGTATACAGGAACACATGCAAAGTTAATTTAATGATAAAACAGAATATGTTTATGTGCTACTTTAGATTCTTCACATTTATCTTTGTGCTTTTTGACGAGTACTCCTTACAACGGGCACTTCTGCATGTTTAATGAGCTTCTTCTGCACTTTTTAAGTTATTAATGCCTCGTTTTAAATGTCAGGACTCTCCGGATTCTAGTAAGGAGGTGTGGAGCTACTTTGAGCTGGATAACGGTGTAAAAAGTGATTTATCAGGGTAAATTATGCCTTGATATGGCCGATGTACAGATTGTTGGACAAAAAGCACAATATTACTGGATCTCTGAACGCTGTGGGAGAACGGAGGTGTGCTATTCATCAAAGATAAGAACTTTCATCATGTTTTACTACAATAAAAGTACATTTTAGAGAGTTCTGCTTTAATAGATGTTGACACCATGTGGCTTCATACAGATTTAGACCCACAACTCTTTTTTAATCTTGAGATAATTTGTAATTGTTTCTTAAGAGCAGCTGCAGGTGAGCACTGAGAATGTGTGTGATATCAGCAGGATTTAGACAGGTAAAGACAGGTAGAGATTAATGAGCGGTTCAGGAATAAATGGAGCGTAAACAGGAGATATTAGGACACTGCGGAGAATACACTGCGGATACAGTGAAGAACAGATCGATGGTAAACGCTATGAAGGGTGATGGAGGGAGGGATGGAGAGAGCGGTGAATGGAGAGCTGGTGATGGGTCTGACAGCAGAGTGAAAGATGCTGATACAGCAGCAGAGATAACAACCACTTCACTGATCTCAGAACTGAGAGTAATTCAGGCTTCTGAAAGAACTGAAGGCATTTATGAACCACATCTTATACCAGGTTCACACTGAATGACTGATTGTTCATCACGAGAAAACACCAGAACTAAAAACACACAAGAACTAGTGATGCCATACAGAGAATCTCTATAGAGGAGAATACGCACTTAAAGTGAGTCCAGCATGAACGAGTTCATATGACATATACAGGCACACTTTGTTTTTTTTAGTAAAATACATTATTCTACTTTCTAAAATTAAAGAAATAATAATAATAATAATAATAATAATAATAATGATGGCATTAAACTTTGACAGTGTACCAACAGTGAGTCCAGGTTGTTAAATGCACAAAAAACTAGAAAAATAGAATTAGTATAAAACACAGGAGAAATAATAATAATAATAATAATAATAATAATAATAATAAACAACGGACTGCAGCTCCAAAAGAAAACAATCGTTTTTATCGTTTTTAGATGCCTTGACGATTTCAAGTTGTAAACAGGTGAGTCGTAAGGTAGAAAAGGTTGAGAACCCCTGACCTAGATGGTTGGCCAACATGACCAGCATGATCAAAGGGGACTGACAAGCCAATCAAAGCCATATCCAGCATGACCAACATGGCTGACCATTAGTCCAAGCTGGTTGACCATTAGTCCAAGCTAAATCAACCAGCGTGGCTAGCCTGACCACACTGGCACTTAGTCAATTTGGTCGGCTAAACCATCAGTCTACAGATTATCAACATGCATTTCTAAGCTTATCTCATTTAATTACAACATTCATCGTAAATTAGCTCTTGTAGAAGTCGTTAACACAGGAATTCACCAACATTTTTAGATTTTTCTAGCTGTGATATCTTACGTGGTTGCTATAGAGGTTCTATGGACGGTTTCAAAGGGTTCACTTGAACTTTTTCTTACAACTGTAACTCTGGCAGAAGCTGGTTGCTACGGTGTTGCTAGGCAGCTGCTTTGCTGAGGTTAGACAGCTGCTACAAGTTGCTATTGGGCTTCTATGGAGGGTTCGTTTTCTTTTTTTTTTCTTGCACCTGTAACTTGCAAGCTGTAGCAGAATCTGGTTGCTATGGTGTTGATGTGAAGTTTATTTGGTGTTGTTGCCATGTGGTTGCTATGGGGTTGCTAGATGCAGTAGTTGTTAGGTGGTTACTTTGCTGTGGTATCCCAGGTGGATACTAAAGTGTTTTCTTTCCTTTTTTTGCAATTGTAACTCTGGCAGAGAATGGTTGCTATGGGGTTACCAGATGGTTTTGCTGCTTTGGTGTACTTAGACCATTACTATGCAGTTGCTATGTGGTTGCTAGGTGTTTTTTTGTTTTGTTGTTCTTAGATAGTTACTATGCAGTTGCTAGGTAGCTGCTTTACTGTGGTTAGGTAGTTGCTTTGCTATGCCAGGCGGTTGTTTTAGGCAGTATCTATGGTATCCCATGTGGTCGTTAGGTAGTTGGCAAGTGGTTGCTTTGGAGTTGTGATGAAGTTGCTACAGAGTCGCTGTAAATTTGCTTAGTTGTTGCTTGTGTACTGTTGGGCAGTTGCTATGATATTTCAGATGATATGTGGCTGCTTTGGTGTTGGCTGTTGTGAGGTGGTTGCTGTGGTATCCCAGGTGGTTGATACGGGGTTGTTTAGGGTTTATTTTCGTTTTTTTAGCAGCTGTATCTCTGTTAGAGTGTAGCTGCAGTGCTGGAAGTTAGTTTTAGTCAGTCAGGGACCGTTTTATGGCTTTTATCCATTGTAGAAAGTTGTGATTTGTAAGTCAGAGAGGGAATAAAAGCAAAGAGTAGCAGCAGTGAAAGCAGAACCGGAACCGGGGGCCGGACTGGGCCGGGTAAAAAAGGCTCAGAAATAGAGATTTGTAAGGAGAGGAATGGACCCACAGAACATAAGAGTGCTTTTAACCGTGATGGGCTTGACAGCTATTGCTGGGTTGAGTTTTCAGGCAAAAAAAGTTTCCAGTTTTTTTCAACAGCGTTTGACTGGCATGTAAAAAGGTTCTGCGGTGCCCACCTTGGCATTATGTGCCACCAGCACTTTCTTCTGTGTTCTTTTTGACAACTCTCCATTGTTATTTAATCCTGTTAAAATAAAAAATTTAACTTTCTAAGAACCACATTCTGTAGGCGTAGCGTATGTTGGAAAATTACTCCACTATTAACTACAAACCAAATCAGACCAGTGAAACCAGACCAGACCCAACCCGACCTGAACAGACCAGACCAAGGGGTTGCTAGGTGGCTGCTTTGCTGTTGTTACAGTTGCTATGGTATCCCAGGTGGCTGCTGTAAGCAGTACCTATGGTATCCAAGGTGAGGTGACTGCTATTGGGTTGTTATTAATTGTTCGTTTTCTTTGTCTAGCAACTGTAACATTGGCAGAGGATGGTTGCTATGGGGTTGCTAGGTAGTTGGTAGGTGGTTGCTTTGGTGTTGTTAGGAAGTTGCTCTAGAGTTGCTGTAAAGTTGCCAAGCTCAGACAAGCCAATCCAAGCAAAGCTAAATCAATCAAAGCTAAACCAAGCCAATTAAAGTTAACCAAACCAATCAAAGCTCAACCAAGCCAATCAAAGCTCAAACAAGCCAATCAGAGCTAAATCAAACCAATTCAAGCAAAGCCAAACCATTCAAAGCTAAAAAACAAACAAATCAAAGATAAACCAAACAAATCAAAAGATAAACCAAACCAAATAAAGCCAAACCAAACCAATCAAAGCTAAAAACCAAACAAATCAAAGCTAAACCAAACAAATCAAAGCTAAACCAAACCAATTAAAGCCAAACCAAACCAATTAAAGCCAAACCAAACCAATAAAAGCTAAACCAAACCAATCAAAGCTAAAAACCAAACAAATCAAAGCCAAACCAAACCAATCAAAGCTAAACCAAACCAATTAAAGCCAAACCAAACTAATCAAAGCCAAAAAAAAAAACAATCAAAGCTAAACCAAACCAATCAAAGCTAAACCAAACCAATTAAAGCCAAACCAAACCAATCAAAGCTAAAAACCAAACTAATCAAAGCCAAACCAAACCAATCAAAGCTAAACCAAACCAATCAAAGATAAACCAAACCAATCAAAAGTAAACCAAATTAATTAAAACCAAACAAAACTAATTCAAGCTAAACCAAACCAATCAATCAAGCTACAACAATTCTTGTTGTTAGGTAGTTGCTATGGCATCCCAGATGGTTGCTACTGGGTTTCTATGGAGAGTTTATTTTCTTGCAACAGTAACACTGGCAGAGGATGGTTGCTATGGGGTTGCTAGGAAGCTGCTATAGTGTTGACAAAGTTGCCAAGCCAAGACAACCTGAACAGAACTAGACCCAAGTTGACCCAATCAGAGCGAAGATAATCAATTCCAAGCTTCCTAGCGCTAATTAATCACCAGATAAATGATCCAGATTAAGAGGACCAGCTCTTAAAACAGCTAAAAAAAATTGAAAAATAAAAAAGAAGACTTCTTCTTTTTAAAGACATTTCTGTGGATCTTTCTGTGAATTCTTTACATAGCAAAATATTTAGTTTACGTTCTGCGTCCGGAGGGAAATCAGCTCTCCGTCTCCGCACTTCTTACGAGGATTTAAAACTACGGGAATGTTTGATAAGCTTCAGTAAATATTTGAGCGTATGATTTTCTGGGGGAGTTCGGGAGTGTGTGTGTGTGTGTGTGTGTGTGTGTGTGTGTGTGTGTGTAAAAGCTTGTTATATCTTGTGAAACATGGTGTACGTCGGCGACAGCGGAAAGACGTATACACTAAATGAGGAAATCTTTTCATCTTATCCGTGAGCGAGATTCTTCAAAGGGCTGGGATGGAATGATTCTCCGTTGCTAAGCAGGAGCTGCAATCAGATGGCATCCGGACTCTTAGAGGAATCTATGGAAGTGGTATGCTAAAGGCTAATTATGAAGGTAGGAGGTAATTGTTGGACGTGTACCAACAATCCATTAACCCCAGTGACCGCAGTCTGGACATGCTTTGCGTTTGATTGACAGGCCATTCATGCAATAAAACCTCTTATCTCTTACGAGACTCGGTTTCTTCGCTGGGAAGCGTAAATTGACGTGGTCTTCCTGTTCTTGCCCTTCTTGCAACCTTATGTTCTACTAATGTAATAAACAAAAAAATAAAATTAAAAAGCTTATTTAGATCAAGCTGGTTTTACTGATTCAGATGCTGGTTTACCACCATGACCAAGATACACTACCAGTAAGATCAGGATTCAAGGATTCAAGGAGATTTTATTTTCATTCGCATCACATGTGGTACATGAGGTGGAACGAAATTGTGATCTCACGATCCAGTTTTACACCCAAAGAGCTGTTATAGACTCTTTGGTCCGTTTTCTGCGCTACAACTGTGCATTCTTGCCGCTTTTAGACTCTTTGGCCTGTTTTCTGTGCTACAACTGAGCACTCTCTCTTCTTTTAGACTCTTTGGTCCGTTTTCTGCGCTACAACTGTGCATTCTTGCCGCTTTTAGACTCTTTGGCCCGTTTTTTGCGCTACAACTGCACACTCTCGACGCTTTTAGACTCTTTGGCTCGTTTTCTGCGCTACAACTGCACACTCTCGACGCTTTTAGACTCTTTGGCTCGTTTTCTGCGCTACAACTGTGCATTCTTGCCGCTTTTAGACTCTTTGGCCCGTTTTCTGTGCTACAACTGCACACTCTCGACGCTTTTAGACTCTTTGGCTCGTTTTCTGTGCTATAACTGCGCATTCTTGCCGCTTTTAGACTCTTTGGCCTGTTTTCTGCGCTACAACTGTGCATTCTTGCCGCTTTTAGACTCTTTGGCCCGTTTTCTGCGCTACAACTGAGCACTCTCTCCTCTTTTAGACTCTATGGTCCGTTTTCTGCGCTACAACTGTGCATTCTTGCCGCTTTTAGACTCTTTGGTCTGTTTTCTGCGCTACAACTGTGCATTCTTGCCACTTTTAGACTCTTTGGCCCGTTTTCTGTGCTACAACTGAGCACTCTCTCTTCTTTTAGACTCTTTGGTCCGTTTTCTGCGCTACAACTGTGCATTCTTGCCGCTTTTAGACTCTTTGGCCCATTTTCTGCGCTAAAACTGTGCATTCTTGCCGCTTTTAGACTCTTTGGCCCGTTTTTTGTGCTACAACTGCACACTCTCGACGCTTTTAGACTCTTTGGCTCGTTTTCTGCGCTACAACTGCACACTCTCGACGCTTTTAAACTCTTTGGCTCGTTTTCTGCGCTACAACTGTGCATTCTTGCCGCTTTTAGACTCTTTGGCCCATTTTCTGCGCTACAACTGTGCATTCTTGCCGCTTTTAGACTCTTTGGCCCGTTTTCTGTGCTACAACTGCACACTCGATGCTTTTAGACTCTTTGGCTCGTTTTCTGTGCTATAACTGCGCATTCTTGCCGCTTTTAGACTCTTTGGCCCGTTTTCTGCGCTACAACTGTGCATTCTTGCCGCTTTTAGACTCTTTGGCCCGTTTTTCTGCACTACAACTGTGCATTCTTGCCGCTTTTAGACTCTTTGGCCCGTTTTCGGTGCTACAACTGCACACTCTCGACGCTTTTAGACTCTTTGGCCCGTTTTCTGCGCTACAACTGCGCATTCTTGCCGCTTTTAGACTCTTTGGCCCGTTTTTCTGTGCTACAACTGTGCATTCTTGCCACTTTTAGACTCTTTGGCCCGTTTTCTGCGCTACAACTGCACACTCTCGACGCTTTTAGACTCTTTGGCCCGTTTTCTGCGCTACAACTGTACCGCTGTTGCCGCTTTTACATTCTTTGGTCCGTATCCCACACTACATTCTCTTCGCTTTCAGACTCTTTGGCCCGTTTTCTGACACCTATTGTTAAAACTTTGAATTTCACATTATAAAAACCTGCGGGCCAACTTTCATTTTATTTCTAAAATACCTTGTGTGCCACTTCAAAAAAGGAAACGGGCCGCAAACAGCCCTCGGGCCGTAGTTTGGACACCCCTGAGCCAGAAAGATCAGCATCATCAAGTTAGACAATGGGTACAACCTGCAAGTGTAACAACCACTGTTCGACCAGTAAATGAGTCTCAAACCAGTGCTGCTTTCCACTCTGTTTATTCTGAAACAGATTAAACCAAATAATTCTTCAAATCTTGCAATGCACGGCTGCAGGTATAGCACACATCCATCTCAGAGCTCTCACTCGTCTGATGGAGGTACGGCAGCAGCAGAGGGACACAGCCTGCAGGGACGTCAAAGCAAGAAATGAAAAGCTCACAAAATATATTTAACCTTTTTACAAAAATATAAACTTTTACAAAAAAATAAACTTTTTAGACATTTTAACCCATTTTTATAATAATAGAGCAATTTTGGTGAAACTAGATAATTAAAGATAATTATATTATCTGTTCGTTCCAACTCTGTTACACAAGATCATGTTGGTTGACCTGTATGACCATCATCTCCAAGGACTATAGAAGCTATATGCTAAAGTTATGGTAGAGATGATGTGCTAGCATCACGGTAGCCATGGTAGACAAGGTCATGCCCATAGTTTGTGTGCCAACATTATGGTAGCAATGTTAAAAGAGGCTGAGACACTGATTTTTGGATTTTCATTGGCTGTAAGCTTCATAATCATCAACAGTAAAAGAAATAAACACTTAAAATAGATCACTCTGTGTTTAATACATCTTTATACAACAGTTAGTTCCGACCTCATAATCTGATTGGTTGAGAAGTTTTCTAGCCGTGCTGATATTCATGATAACATCACGGCCTTCTGCACACTAAACGTGTATCACTCCGCCGACGCGTTGCCGAGTAATGGCGTATACACACAGGCCACCCGCAGCAGCGTTAGCTTAGCACAGGCTAGCGCTCAGCCGCGGCACGCTCGCCCGCAGCGCTGACTCGTCTTTCGTGGAAAAAAGGGAAAGAAAATCTCTTGGTTAATGCCGTCTGACCGCCAGAACGCTAACTTAACCAGCCAGGCTAGGCTAAGCTAAGCTAATGCTCAGCTAAAGCAAGCTACACTAACCTAACCACAGTACAGCCGGCTAGCTAAAACCAACACCACCCAGCAAAACAAGCAGAAATGCTAAAATTCGCGGCTTTCACCTGAAGACGACTCCACGGAGCAGGAGAGGAGAGTATTAGCGTTATTTCACGCTCCTAACGTTACCATCTTCACTTATTCACAATTCTGATTTCAAGCTAACTTTCGTGGTGTTGGTCTGTATGAACCAAACACTGTTTTGTAGTTAAGTTTCAGTTCTGTTACAGTTGTTGTGGAACTACTTTTTTGGCAGAAGGCTCAGTCCATATTAAAGCATATTCATTCTGAATTTCTTAAAGTTTAGATTTATTTTCTTTATTCATTTTGTAAAAAGAAACTGTTGTATAAAAGCAATAGAACACGAGAATCGAGGCCGTGTGTTATCACTAATAACATCACGGCTGTGATGATCTACAGCATCTACGACCGAATCACAGCCGTGATGTTATTCGTGATAGCACACTCCCTCTCGTGTTCTATTGCTTAAATATAATATATGAGCTATTCACATTTTTTGAGATGCACTAGTACAGGGGTCGGCAATTAAGTTTGGGCCAGATATTTTCCGAGCCATTACGTGGAGAAGCACGTCTATGTGGAAAACTGCAAAGACAAAATCAGAATAAACTATTTTTAAACCCTTAATTTCAGAAGATAAATTGAATGAGCAGATGTCTTAATGCTTTTAGAAGTATGGAACAGTAGTGTAGGTGTATTTTCTGACCTACCACATTTAGAGTTAGGAGGGATATTAACCTGCCGGACTCCCGCAGATCTCCACAAACTGCCGGCGGCTCTGAGCACCGGCCTCCGGAAGAGCCCAGCGCGAATCAAGAAATCAATAAAAATAATAAGAGGCTTCAGGACTGCTGGAGCCGCGGGGAGGAGGAGGATCCTGCCCGGTTACTGCCTATCCTCACACACCTGCCCACCAGGTAATTATCTGATGCTGAGGATCCCGTGGGGTGGTGAGGGTGTAAATTGACCTATCAAAGCTCCACCTACACAGGTGCACTATTTCTAACCTGGAGTCAAGCTGGAGAAAACACAAGCACTGCACATCTACTAGTGTGAAAAAAACGTTCCTCAAAGAAATAGTGGAAGAGATTTCATAGTTCTTCACTTTACAGCCCATAATATCATTAAAACATCATTAAAACACCTATCCCTCATTTAACAAACTCCGCCCACTTCTCTACAATACAATACAGAGTCACTATATTATTCACTAATACCACTTTACTACAACTTTACTACTGTACACAACACAAGCCTTATGTTCACCATGACCAGAAGAAGCTCCGCCCACTTCTCTACTACAATACAGAGTTACTATATTCACTAATACCACTTTACTACAACTTTACTACTGTACACAACACAAGCCTTATGTTCACCATGACCAGAAGAAGCTCCGCCCACTTCTCTACTACAATACAGAGTTACTATATTCACTAATACCACTTTACTACAACTTTACTACTGTACACAACACAAGCCTTACTGTATGTTCACCATGACCAGAAGAAGCTCCGCCCACTTCTCTACTACAATACATAGTTACTATATTCACTAATACCACTTTACTACAACTTTACTACTGTACACAACACAAGCCTTATGTTCACCATGACCAGAAGAAGCTCCGCCCACTTCTCTACTACAGTACAGAGTTACTATATTCACTAATACCACTTTACTACAACTTTACTACTGTACACAACACAAGCCTTATGTTCACCATGACCAGAAGAAGCTCCGCCCACTTCTCTACTACAGTACAGAGTTACTATATTCACTAATACCACTTTACTACAACTTTACTACTGTACACAACACAAGCCTTATGTTCACCATGACCAGAAGAAGCTCCGCCCACTTCTCTACTACAGTACAGAGTTACTATATTCACTAATACCACTTTACTACAACTTTACTACTGTACACAACACAAGCCTTATGTTCACCATGTCCAGAAGAAGCTCCGCCCACTTCTCTACTGTAGACTGTAATAAATGTAAAGTTTATTACACCTGTTAACATTATTTGAAAGTTCTTACATCTCCCTCATCTCCTGACAACCCATGGACAGTAGGTACAGATTCCTCCCTCAGACGAAGTCTACTCCCTAATCCACCTGTGTATTGCTTGAGGTGAACCACCCTGCAGGTTTTCTTCTTATTGAGGCGTCTACAACTGGTAGATTGAAGGTTCCTTAAAATAACTATTCTCTTAAAATCTTTAAAGTATTTTTTCATAACCAAACAAAACCTGTTTGTAAATGCAATATCCATAAATGAATTGATATCGATTTAAATCAGAAATCAATTATCATGGATTAAAACATTGTGAACATAATTTATTTTGGGGAAATTAGCGGTGATATCCAGCCCTATTTAAGACCACATCTTGGTAGTATGGAATGAATTGCAGGAATGGGTGTATATTAACTAATGAAACTATCTCAGCGTTTTTATAATAACTAAAGCTGGCTGTTATTATTGATTGTATGCGATGCAACTCATTAGTTTGTATTGGTGTATCTGGTGTACTCTGTATGCTAACGATGCTTCATGCTGCATAAATCATACCTCCCCAATGCTCTCAGCTCTTGGTAGTGTTGGAAATTACTCCACATAAACACAAAATAACAACTTCTTACTTTATTTACAAAGGAAAATCACATTTCCGCGCATTTCATTACTACTGTTTCCAGTGTTAAATGTCATTTCGGAGGCGGAGACTCTACAGCGCATTATTTACAGCATCAAATATATTATTAAATTATTCATTTATCATTGTTACCCAATGCATATTCTTATTTTTCCTTTTCACTTAATTTCCATCTAGTTATAGTTCTGCTGGATTTTCACCACATAAACCCAATGCCCCAAACTGTTGTATTTGTTCACCCGCTGCACTCGTTTTCATCCCTCTTTTTCCCCCCCTATAGGATCCCTGCACTGTCGTTTCCATTCTCATCTCTTGTTCCACCCTTTCACTTTCATTCATTTGGCTGACAGCGAGTTCTAATCCACAAGCAACACCTTAGCAACCATCTGCTTTTCAAAGCAACCGCCTAGAGTTAGCGTTAGCACCCAACAGTTACACAACAGCAACAGACTAGCGACACCTTAGCCACCACCCCCTTGCTAATGCAACCACCTAGATTTCAATTTAGCACCCAACAGTTATACAATAGCAACAGTCTAGCAATACCTTTGGAACCACCCTCTTCTTAAGCAACCACCTAGGTTTAGGAGTTAGCACCCAACAGTTATACAATAGCAATAGTCTAGCAATACCTTAGCAACCACATAGGTTTAGAGTTAGCACCCAGCAGTTATACAATAGCAATAGACTAGCAACACCTTAGCAACCACCTAGGTTTAGGGGTTAGTACCCAACAGTTATATAGTAGCAACAGCCTAACAACACCTTAGCAACCACGTAGGTTTAGAGTTAGCACCCAACAGTTATACAATAGCAACAGCCTAGCAACACCTTTGCAACCACCTAGGTTTAGGGGTTAGTACCCAACAGTTATACAGTAGCAACAACCTAACAACACCTTAGCAACCACCTAGGTTAAAAGTTAGCACCCAACAGGTATGGATGAGCAACAGCCTAGCAACACCTTAGCAACCACTTAGGTTTAGGGGTTAGTATCCAACAGTTATACAGTACGACAGCCTAACAACAACTTAGCAACCACCTAGGTTTAAAGTTAGCACCCAACAGGTATGGTTTAGCAGTAGCCTAGCGACACTTTAGCAACCAACCCCTTTCCAAAGCAATCACCTAGGGTTAGAGTTAGCACCCAACAGTTATAGATTAGCAACAGGCTAGCAACACCCACCTTAGCAACCACCCCCTTTCCTAAGCAACCCCCTAGATTTAGAGTTAGCACCCAACAGTTATACAAAAGCAACTGCCTAGCAACACCTTAGTAACCACCCAGGTTTAGAGTTAGCAACCAACAGTTATACAATAGCAACAGACTTGACACCTTAGCAACCACCTAGGTTTAGAGTTAGTATCCAACGGTTATACAAGAGCAACCCCTTAGCAACCACCTAGGTTTAGAGTTAGCAGTTAGCCCCAAAGTTACACAATAGGAAAATCTTAGCAACCAACCAGGTTTAGAGTTAGCACCCAAAAGTTATACAATAGCAACAGCCTAACAACACTTTAGCAACCACGTAGGGTTAGAGTTAACAACCAATAGTTATACAATAGCAACACCTTAGCAACCACTTAGGTTTAAAGTTAGCACCCAGCAGTTTAGTGCCCAACAGTTATACAATAGCAATACCTTAGCAACAACATAGGTGTTAGTTTTATAATAGGCACAACTTAGCAACCACCCCCTTTCCAAAGTAACCACCTAGAGTTAGAGTTAGCACCCAAAAGTTATACAATGGCAACAGACTAGAAACACCTTAGCAACACATTAGCAACCACCCCCTTTCCTAAGCACCCACCTAGGGTTAGAGTTAGCACCCAACAGTTATACAACAGCAACAGACTAGCAACACCTTAGCAACCACCTCCTTTCCAAAGCAACCACCTAGAGTTAGAGTAAGCACTCAACAGTTATACAATAGCAACAGACGAGCAACACCTTAGCAACCACCTCCTTTCCAAAGCAACCACCTAAAGTTAGAGTTAGCACCCAAAAGTTATACAATGGCAACAGACTAGCAACACCTTAGCAACACCTTAGCAACCACCCCCTTTCCTAAGCACCCACCTAGAGTTAGAGTTAGCACCCAACAGTTATACAATAGCAACAGACTAGCAACACCTTAGCAACCACCCCCTTTCCAATGCCACCACCTAGGTTTAGAGTTAGCACCCAAAAGTTATACAATGGCAACAGACTAGCAACACCTTAGCAACCACCCCTTTTCCAATGCTACCACCTAGGTTTAGAGTCAGCACCCAACAGTTATACAATGGCAACAGACTAGCAACACCTTAGCAACCACCTCCTTTCCAAAGCAACCACCTAAGAGTTAGAGTTAGCACTCAACAGTAATGCAATAGCAACAGACTAGCAACACCTTAGCAACCACCTCCTTTCCAAAGCAACCACCTAGAGTTAGAGTTAGCACCCAAATGTTATACAATGGCAACAGACTAGCAACACCTTAGCAACCACCCCCTTTCCTAAGCACCCACCTAGAGTTAGAGTTAGCACTCAACAGTTATACAATAGCAACACCTTAGCAACCACCCCCTTTCCAATGCCACCACCTAGGTTTAGAGTTAGCACCCAAAAGTTATACAATGGCAACAGACTAGCAACACCTTAGCAACACCTTAGCAACCACCGCGGTTTAGTCATATCGCCCACCCCTAGTAGAAAGACCCAAATGCAAATACCAAAAAAAAAACACAAAAAAAGTGAGAAAACCCTTTGATCACTCTAAACCCGGGGGCTTTGATCCTCGAGAGGATTCTCCAATAGCTTTTCTCTTTATCGAGAACATTTCTGATACTGATTATCTCAGGCTACAGGCTACAGGTGTGAGAGAATATCCTGAGATAACGTCCAGATCTCATTCTCCTGGTATTTACTGAAGTAGATATTTCACAGTGGCGCTGTGGAGGCTTTGTGTGGCTTATCTGACGTTGTTGTTTTTGTTGTTAATATCTGAAGATACAGCCTGTATTCATCTCTTATCTTTTTCTCTCATCACTGTCACTGAGCTGCTGTGTTTTATCTTATAGCTGAATTTTTCACCAAGCATCAACAAGTCAAGATCTAACTCTCATCACTCTCAGATATAAAATAAAATTAACCCTTAAAACCCTACGGACGGATTTTACCTCCCAAATCTCACCTTGTGTTTTCAGCTTAATTACTCAGGAATCCCTTCACACATCAACATAACCCATATATGGTTAGAAAGGGCGGAGCTTACACTTTCTAAAAAATAGTGATCACATCCCAGTGCGGTAAAGCTAAATCTACAAGAAACCCATTGAGAGAAAAACACCTAAAAAAGTGAAAAATCTCCTTCCTCAACCAATATTATTTACCTTTAGTGCTTCAAACATATTTATATGATGTTTCAAACCAAATAATATCAGTAAATAAAGACTCAAAAGTTTCCACAGAAAAAGTGTGAAACTACCTGCTTTACTCAAATTAAAGCTAGGTATGGTGTGCGCACTACTTTATATAGTTTTTATTTTACTTTATTTCACATTTTTACTAAGTAGTTATTTTGCACTAAACATTTTTATATTTATTCAGACTAAAAAAGACTAAGTTTACATTTTTGTATATATATATAGTTTTCTTTGTGTGTCCTGATTAAAATACTGAAAGGTATAGGCTGCTCTGAGTGTCAGGTGGTTTTTAGTATCTACATGTATCCTAGAGGTGTGATTATTGATTATTGATTATCAAGAAAAATAAAATAAATCCACCTGATGCTGTTTCTCCATGTATTTTATCAAAGTAATAATTAATAAGCCATGTAATGAACTATATATCATCAATATTCTTATGCTTTTTAACTCATATACACTCTAGTATGAATCATTTTTGAAACTGTATCTTAGGTGTGAATATATTTAAAGTCTACACATTCAAAAAAAATAAAAAAAACAGGCACTTGGTAAAATTTTGATCAAAACATGATCAGTTCCAGGAAAATATAACAATTCTGCTTCCTTTTACATTTTAAATGAATATATTTTTGAGCAGGTTGATAAGGGGATGCTACACAATTGCAAGGCAGTTGCTGTGGTAACCTCGGGTGGTTGCTCAGGTGTTGCCAACAACCAAGTGGTTGATGTGGTGCCTCATATTAATACCTGAGTTAGAATTTTTATAACAATTGCATGTGGTGTTGCTACAATTTGGTCATACTGTAAGACAGGTGCTGTAGTGTAGCAAGGTGATTGCTATGGTAGTTCTGGTAGTATTTGTAGAGGAATGAAACTCAAGCTTTACTTTGTTTTATGGATCTTTTAATGGAGCAACTTCAGCCAGCAACAGCATACACTCTACTACGTTTGTTTATCTCCGCCCTCCCGATGCCCGCGCTCTCACTACCGTAAATAGCGCTAATATATGCACAGGCACATTTAACTACCATATATGACATCTCCCCCTTTTGCGTTCTATAACATCAAGGAACACTTTAACTTAAACATAACATCTGTTTTTCTTAATAACCAAAGTTATATCACACTGAAACACTTCAGTATGCCTTACTTAAACAAGGTACTATATTATAACTGTCACATTTACATGGTCACAAATCAACATAACTGACAATACAACTTTTGTCTCTTTTTTCTTTCCTTTTTTTTTTCTTTCTTTTCACCCCATTCCCCCCAAAGGCCATAGGTATGTGTTAGCCTACAGGTCGAGCCTGCTGACTGGCTTACACACTCTACCAGACCTGGTCACGGTCAGAGTAGGTAAAGGGCTTGTAGGCTTGTCCAAATTCTGACTAGCAGGAACAGTCTCTATAGTAGGTACATCAGACTGATCCGTCCCTGTGTTGTGGTCAGCTGCAGGATGGTGAACAGGCCCTAACTGAAGATGACGGCGATTACGCCGCAGCTCAGTTCCGTGATGTGTTCTGACGACAAAAGATCTTGGAGTTGTGCTCTCACTTGAGACAACTGCTGGTAAAGACCATGACTTTTCATTGTCCAGCTTCAGGAACACAGCATCACCTGGTCGCAGTGCAGGTAAGGGCTTGGCTCCATGACGACGGTTGAAGTAGTAGGCTTGTTTAGCCTTTTCCTGGCCATCCTTTACTTTCACTGCAGTCCTACTGGGCCATTTGGGTAGGAGATTCTTCTCCAAGGTTGGGAGTGTAGTTCTAATTTTTCTCCCCATCAGCAACTCGGCAGGGCTGAAACCAGTGGAGGAGCATGGAGTGGATCTATAGCACATCAGAGCCAGCACTGGGTCCTCTTGTTTGAGAATTTTCTTTGCTGTTTGTACAGCTCTTTCAGCATGTCCATTGCCTTGTGGGTAGTGAGGGCTAGATGTACAGTGCTTAAAGTCGAGCTGTCTTGCAAACTCCTGGAACTCAGCACATGAGAATTGTGGCCCGTTATCGCTCACAACCTCATCAGGAATACCAAATCTGGCAAAGACAGTTTTCAGTTTCTTGATGACTTGTGCACTTGTTGTTGTTGGAAGATGCAGTATTTCAAGAAACCTAGAATAATAGTCAGAGATCACTAGGTACTGCTGGTGTTTGTACTCACACAAGTCCATTGCAATCCTCTGCCAGGGTCGTTCCGGGAGTTTTGTACAGATGAGAGGTTCCTTTTGTTGTGTTCTTTTCAGTTCGCGGCACACTTGACATGAAGTCACCAGCTCGCTTAGTTCCTTACTGAGTCTGGGCCACCACACGGATGAATTTGCTCTTTCTCGACATTTCACTAGGCCCTGGTGCCCATCATGAATTTTCAGGAGAATTTCACCCCTCATTGCTCGCGGCACAACTATCCTGCTCCCTCTAAGAACAAGGCCATTATACTCTGATAGTTCAGATTTCACTTGAATGTACTCTCTTGCAGCCTCAGGTACACTGCTTAGGTGCTCAGGCCACCCAGTTCTTATGAGCTTTATGACAGACGCCAATTCAGCATCAATGGATGTAGCTGTTCTGATTTCATCCATCTTGCTTGGTGATGCAGGGATCCCCCCTACTACACTGGCCACATAACAAGCTACATCACTGTGTGTGTCCACGTCGCTACAGGCCAACGGACTACGTGACAGGGTGTCTGCAATGATTAGAGTTTTCCCAGGAGCATATTCTGCAATGGGGTTGAATCTCATGAGCCTCATGAGAAGACGCTGGCAACGTAAAGGTACATTGTCCAGACTGCGGTTGTTGATAAGTGGCACTAATGGCTTGTGATCTGTCACTAGTTTAAACTGCTCCAGCCCTGTGAGATATCTGTCAAATTTCTCACATGCCCACACGCCAGCCAAACTCTCCTTCTCTATTTGGGCATAGCGCGTTTCTGCTTCGCTAAGGCGTCTGGAGCAAAATGCCACAGGTTTCCACTGTTCTCCATGGAGCTGAAGGAGTACCCCTCCCAGTCCGTAACTGCTCGCGTCAGCCGACACAGCAGTTGGCTTGTTTACATCGTAGTACGCGAGTACCGGTGCAGTCGTCAGCAGCTCCTTGATGTTCTCAAAAGCTGTTTGTTGTGCATGGTCCCACGTCCATGTGTTCTTGTTTCTTTTAAGGAGCTCATACAGTGGTTGTCCTACTGTTGAGAGGTTGGGAATGTATCTCCCTAGATAATTCACCATTCCCAATATTCTTTTCAACTCTTGCACATCTGCAGGTGGGGGTAGCTGCTGAATAGCTTTCACTTTGTCGGGGTCAGGGCGGATACCAGACTGATCAATGAGGTGTCCGAGGAATCGTAGCTCATTCTGCCTGATGGAGCACTTCTCGCGGTTGAGTTTCATACCAGCTGTCTCAATGCGCTGCATCACCATCTCCAGGCGACGATCGTGCTCCTCCATTGTAGCCGCATGAATCAGAATATCATCCATAAACACTTCGACACCCTCTAGCCCCTGCAGTGTCTCTTTCATCTTCCTTTGGAAGATTTCTGGTGCGCTGGTAATTCCAAACGGCAGCCGCTTAAAACTGAATCTTCCAAATGGTGTGATGAAAGTGGTGAGCTTACAGCTGTCTGGATGCAGTGGTATCTGGAAGAACCCACTGGCAGCATCGAGTGACGAAAATACAGTAGCTCCACTTAGTTTTGCTGTAATCTCTTCAGTAGTAGGCAACAAATACTGTTCTCTTTTTACAGCTTCGTTCAGCTTCTTAAGATCGACACATATACGGACTTTACCTGTGCTCTTCTTCAGGACTGGCACCATGGGTGCGCACCAGTCTGTGGGCTGTGTCACTCTTTCAATGATGCCATTTCTCTCCATCCTCTGGAGCTCTTCTTTGACCTTTTGCAACAAAGGGAATGGTACACGTCGTGCTGTGTGCACCGCAAAAGGCTTAGCATTGTCTTTTAGCTGAATTCTCACAGGTTCAGTCTTCAATGTCCCATGCTCACCAAATGCTTGTGAGTGTCCTTTACTGCACACCAATTCGTTCACTCTTTTCACCAGATTCATTTTCACTGAGAGTGGTCTGCTGAGCAGATTGCTTACTGTGCGTCCACGAATGACATATGCTGTGAGAGGATGGGTTTCTCCTTTATATGTCACAGTGCTCTGGACTTGGCCTATGCACTCCAGTTCGCCACCTGGACTATCCAATGGAATTTTAGCAGTCTCTAGTGGTCTTTTGGGGAATAGTGAGTGGTAGGTCTCCTCACTAATGATGCTCACATCAGCCCCTGTGTCGATTTTAAAGTCAACAGGTGTGGAGCCCACCAGCAACTTTACAGTCCATTGCTCTGATGAACCCTCTGCTTTACTCACAGCTCCCAGAAAATATGACTGTTCTGCTTGCTCAGTCACCTCACTAACAGCTTTTCTGTTCCGACACACTCTAGCCCAATGTCCAATTTTGCTGCATGCATTGCATTTGGATTTTCTAGCTGGGCAGTTTTCATCTTTACTGTGCCTTTCTCGCCCACATTTTCCACACAGACCATCTTTTCCCCCTTTCGGCTTACCATAGAGCTTGGTGTATTTGCTGCGCTGCTTGTGAGTGATCTCGTGTATCACCCCTGCTGCCTCTCCCTGCATGCTGACCTGTGAAGCCACCTCTTCAGACTGCCTGACTGTCTCTATGGTCAGTGCTAGTGTCAGGTCCTTTATTAGCTGCAGCCTCCGTGATACATCTTTATCGAGAATTCCAACAACAATTCGGTCACGGATATTCTCGTCTCTGCTAGCGCCGAAGTCGCAATGTTCAGACAGTTCATACAGAGCTCTTATAAAAGTCTCGGCTTTCTCTCCCGGTCTTTGCACTCGCTGATGAAAGCACGCACGTTCGTGTATTACATTTCTCCGGGGCACAAAGTACTCGTCGAATTTCCCCAGCACCCGGTCAAAGTCATTACTGTGTCCCTCTTCCTCAAACGTGAACGAGCGGTAGACATTCTCTGACTCGCTCCCCATGGCATATATCAGGCAACTCACTTGCACGGCGCCATCCTCTTTATCTAATTTAGTGGCGGTTCTGTACCTCACAAAACGCTGCTTCCAATCCGGCCACTCACTCGGCTTGTCAAAAGAGAAGTTTATCGGAGGGTTGAACTTGGCCATAATCCGTTTACTTCTGACACCATGTAGAGGAATGAAACTCAAGCTTTACTTTGTTTTATGGATCTTTTAATGGAGCAACTTCAGCCAGCAACAGCATACACTCTACTACGTTTGTTTATCTCCGCCCTCCCGATGCCCGCGCTCTCACTACCGTAAATAGCGCTAATATATGCACAGGCACATTTAACTACCATATATGACAGTATTCCCTGTTGGTTGCTAGCGTGATGCTGTAAAGTTGCAAGGCAGTTGCTGTGGTTCCTCAGGTGGTTGCTTGGGTGTTGCCAACAACCAAGCAGTTGCTGTGGTACCCCATATTAATAGTTGATATCACATTTTATGCTGTTTTTGTCGGCTTACGTGGTGTTGCTTAATTTTCTATGGTATTCCATGTGGTTGCTTTGGTGTTACTACAAAGTGGACATGCTACAGGTAGATGCTACAGTGTAGCAAGGTTAGATTGCTAACATTGCTATGGAATATCAGTTGGCTGCCAAGACGTTGCTTTGAGGTTGCTAGGGTGTTGCTACCTTATCCCGGGTTTTTGCTCAGGTTTCGTTAGGTGGTTGATGTGGTACACCACAGTAAAGGACAGGTGTTTCTAGCATTTTGTATTAATGAAACATTTACGAAGTGAGGAAAAAAATACTATGTAAGACCATGTAAAACTTTTTGTGAGTTTAATGAAAAGCTGTATACGAGCCCCCAGGCGACGCGTAACCACCACTCGCTATATAAATGCAAATCTATAATTGGTTGATAAATCAGAAAAACAATATTATAACAATGATATTTATGCTGTTAATGCTGGCTGCTGTGGATTGCTAAATGTTGGATGGATGGATGGTTTCCATGGTATCCCAGGTGGTTACTTAGGTGTTGCTACAAATTGGACACACTGTAAGATAAGTGCTGTAGTGTGGCAAGGTGAATGCTATGGCATTTCTGTCTGTTTCCTAATGGTTGCTAGGGTGATGCAACATGGCTGCAAGGCAGTTGCAAATGGTTGTTGTGGTACCCCATATTAATGCCTGGGCCAGAAGCATTTGGTGTTGCTACAAATTGGATATAGTGTAAAATAGGTGCTATAGTGTTGCAAGGTGACTGCTATGGTAGTGCTGTTTGGTTGCTTGGGTGTTGCCAACAACCGTATTAATGGTTGGGTCAGAATATTATGACAATCACATTTATGCTGTTTTTGTCGGCTTACGTGGTGTTGCTTAATGTTCTATGGTATTCCATGTGGTTGCTTTGGTGTTGCTACAAAGTGGACATGCTACAGGTAGATGCTAGAGTGTAGCAAGGTTAGATTGCTAACATTGCTATGGAATATAAGTTGGTTGCCATGACGTTGCTTAGAGGTTGCCAGGGTGTTGCTACCTTATCCCGGGTTTTTGCTCAGGTTTCGTTAGGTGGTTGATGTGGTACACCACAGTAAAGGACGGGTGTTTCTAGCATTTTGTATTAATGCAACATTTACGAAGTGAGGAAAAAAATACTATGTAAGACCATGTAAAACTTTTTGCGAGTTTGATGAAAAGCTGTATACGAGCCCCCAGGCGATGCGTAACCACCACTCGCTATATAAATGCAAATCCATAATTGATTGATAAAACAGAAAGAGAATATTATATTATAACAATGATATTTTATGCTGTTTTAGTGGAAGCCAGGCTTGGCTTTAGCGCAGTGTGTTCTCTGTGATGACCAAACTGATGAGAGTGGTCCTTCAGTGGAGGAGACCGGCAGTCTCAGAGTACACTCTCAGTGGAAGAGTACTCTGAACACTGTAAAGTGCTTCTATAGAGCCGTTATTTAAAAGCTTCTACTAAAAGAACAACAGAAGGTCTTTCACCAGCGTGAAGCACCATTCAGTACGGGTGGGAATCACAGGGCATCACAGGATACGACACCAGCATGTACTGTACGACTGGTCAAGCGGTCTCTAAAACGCTGACAATATGATCAGGAGATCATATGCTGGATTTGAATCCCGGTCATGCAGCTTGCCATCAGCTCCCAGAGCCCCGAGAGAGCACTCTTATTGGTCTTGCTCTCTCTGGGTGGGTACAGTAGTACAGTAGATGGCGCTCTTCTTTCCCCTCATCACTCCTAGGGTGATGTGGATCAGCACAAGGCTGCATCTGTGAGCTGTTGTATAAGAAACAGTCACTGCGCTTTCCTCCAAGAAACAACTGGAGAAGCTAAATTGGTGAAAATGTTAAAAATAAAAAATAAGCAGCATCTGTGTTACTGAAGAGGATAGAATACTCACAAATAAGCAAAGTCTAATTCCAAATAAAATTATTGTCATTTAGAGCATTTATTTGCAGAAAATGAGAAATGATGCAGAGCTTTCAGACCTCAAATAATGCAAAGAAAACAAGTTCATATTCATAAAGAGATTTTAAGAGTTCGGAAATCAATATTTGGTGGAATAACCCTGGTTGGTTTATAATCACAGTTTTAATTTCATGCATCTCGGCATCATGTTCTCCTCCACCAGTCTTACACACTGCTTTTGGATAACTTTATGCTGCTTTACTCCTGGTGCAAAAATTCAAGCATATAGAGAAGACAATTGCCGAGTAGCATCACAACGTTAACGCTCGGAGGAAAGCACGGCAAAGCGGTTCTGATACATCAGCTCACAGATGCAGCCTTGTGCTGATCCACATCACCCTAGGAGTGATGAGGGGAAAGAGAGAGCGCCATCTACTGTACTACTGTACCCACCCAGAGAGAAACAGCAAGGACAACTGTGCTCTCTCAGGACTCCGGCTGCTGATTGCAAGCAGCATGAACAGGATTCGAATCCCAAAATGATATCCCGATCACAGTGGCAGCGCTTTAAACCTGCTACAGATTTCTACAGGTGCATCTTGGTTTGTTCCACATGAACAGTGTTAAAACCTGTGATTTCATTTTCCTTAGAAATCTGATGATCTGCACATTTAGTGTTTTCCCAGCACAAACGCAGCTGATTCAGCTCCAAAGATCTTCAGTCTCATTCTGTCGGAGCAGGAAACGGTGAGAAGTCTTCGACTCAGGAGACGCCTGCACTCGTCTACCTGTTCTACCCTTCACTGAATAAATAGTGTAATTGCCTGATTGAGCTGCTGAAGGGCTCAGTAATTAGTGATGAGTTGAATCAGGTGTGTTTCGGACGGAAAACAGTGAGAGAAGAGAACTGCAGCATCAGAACGAAAAACAAGCTTCTCCTGTTGAGTTTTGCTTCAGTTTTATAGCTTTTTTTACACTGTTCTTTTCTTTAGACCCAATATACTTCAATTTACATTTATATTTAAATTAATCATATTTACCTGACGCTTTTATCCAGGGCAACTAACAAATGTTTTCCTTTACAGAGGTGAGCCAGTGCAGTGTAGTGCTGGGAGTCTAGCCCAAGGAATGGAAGCTATCTGCTCCCTGTGCTGGGTGTAGGGGTGTAGGGGTGTAGGGGTATGTGATTGGTTCGTTTTTGTAATGTGGCGCTTCCACTTATGACATGACTTCCCTTTAAATCAATATAAAAATGTTCTTCTAGAAGGTTATAGTAATTCTCATTGTAATCTTTGGTTCATTTTAGTGTTTGTTCCCCAAATTCTTAGTGATTTTAGTTTTGTCCTCATTGATTCTTAGATCTTCTCATTGTTCCCATCCTTTCAATTCCTAGTTTCTTGTAGTGTTCCTTCTTAAAATTCTTCTGTTTCTCCTGTTAATACTTATTTTTTCTTAGTGGTTTCTCATTTTGAGTTTTAGTAGCTTTAATTATTTGGTAAAGAGATTAACCTACTTCTTCTGAGTCTTGCTTCTTCTCAGTTGTTCTTTTAAATACTTCTATATACCCTTCTTTGATCTTTGTTCTTTTTTGTGGTTCTCAAACGTGTTTTTTGAGAGTTTCTCCTTCTGTGTTTTGGTTCTTTATTGGAAGAGCCCCAACACTACACTACACTACACTACACTTTTAAATCCTTCTATTCTGTAATGGCACTTTTATAACTAATTGTGTTCATTTTCCTTTTTTTAAATATACTGTTTTAATCTTATGAGAATCATGTTTTATTTATGTGTTCTTCTTATTACATTTTTTGTTTCCATTTTTATTGTTATCCTCTTACATGTTTTTCTCTTTGTATTTTCTAATGTGCAAATCACTTTAAATGACCATTGTGTATAAAAGTTGCTATAGAAATAAACTTGCCTTGCCTTTATTGTGGTTTTTAGCTCTGTTATTTAAAGATTTTATAGGTTTTTTGTCCTTTTGAGTCTTGGTTCTTCTTACTGGATCTTTCTCATGCTTTCCATTACAGACTTAGCATCTCTTAGTATATCTTCTTTACATCTATATAACTTTTTAACTTTTTTGAACGTTTTAACTTTCATCTTAAATGAATTTCTATTCATTTTTAGAGACATTCTACTTTTAAGTCTTGGTTCTTCTCAGTCATTCTTCCTTGTGCTCTCAGAGAGTTTCTCATCTTAAAACTTTTGGTTCTTTATTGTGGTTCTAGAGTTTTTGTCATTTGGAGTCTTGGTTCTTAGGAGAGGAGAGTTTCTCCTTTTGATACTTTTGGTTCTTTACTGTGGTTTTTAGCTCTATCTAGTTTTATTTCTTTTTAGTCTTGGTTCCTCTGATTGGTTCTTTCTTATGCTTTCCATTGCAGACTTAATTCTTAGTATCAGTTAGCATATCTTCCTCACATTTCCTTTTTGAATTCTTTAACTTTCTTCTTAACTCTATCTTTCCTCTTCATTTTTAGAGACATTCTACTTTTAAGTCTTGGTTCTTCTTAGTCAATCTTCCTCAAGCTCTTTCTCCTTTTAAAACGTTTGGTTCTTTAATGTGTTTTTAGCTCTGTTTTTTGGATTTTTTTGTCATTTTAAGTCTTGGTTCCTCATAATGGATCTTTTTTATGCTTTCCATTATAGACTTAATTCTTAGTACCTTTCAGCATATCCACTATACATCCATAAAACTCTTTACATTTGTTCTTAACTCTATCTTTCCTCTTCATTTTTAGAGACATTCTACTTTTAAGTCTTGGTTCTTCTTAGTCAATCTTCCTCAAGCTCTCAGAGAGTTTCTCCTTTTAAAACTTTGTTTGTTCTTTATTGGGTTTGTAGCTCTGTTTTTTAGAATTTTTGTCATTTAAGTCTTGGTTCCACAATTTGGATCTGTCTCATGCTTTCAATGACAGACTTAATTCTTAGTATCTTTTAGCATGTCCACTATACATCCATATAACTCTTAACATTTGTTCTTAACTCTTACTTTCCTCTTCATTTTTAGAGACATTCTACTTTTAAGTCTTGGTTCTTCTTAGTCAATCTTCCTCAAGCTCTTAGAGAGTTTCTCCTTTAAAAACTTTTGGTTCTTTAATGTGTTTTTTTCTAGCTCTGTTTTTTAGAATTTTTGTAATTTTAAGTCTTTCTTATGCTTTCAATTACAGACTTAATTGTTAGTATATTTTAGCATATTCACTATACATCCATATAACTCTATACTTTTATTCTTTCCTCTTCATTCTTAGAGACATTCAACTTTTAAGTCTTTTGATTTCTCCTCAAATATTTATTTTTATATTATTTTTTTGCTCTTACAGAGTTTCTGGACCTGATTTTACAAGAAAGCAGCTTTGTGCTGATAATGCACATTGTAAAATATATAGTAGTACCTCTGAAACACCTTCAAACACCTTTGGATTCAGCTGAGATGCCTCCACGAATTATCTCCACTGTTATTTACACAGGAAATTCCTGTCCTTCAGCTTCCTGTTAGCGTTAAATATGGGTTCCCTGCTGAGACTCAGAGTGAGAATAAAAAGGGACAAATGCTGAAGCGGGGAAAGCAATATTTTCCACCCATAAATAGAGCTTTATATATGTATAAAAACATCCCGGGGTGTCATTATGATGTATGACAAATCTCCGGCGGATCGGAGGAGACGGTGGGTGAGGGACGTTTGAAAAGCTGCTTTAGAAACAAATAAACGCCTGCGGTGATAAATGCATAGCTGCGCTCGCTGTGAAGTGCCAGTCCTGCAAGGTTTCCAGACAGTCAGATGTTATGGTAATTCTGTGGGCGGGGATTGGGCGAGGGCTGGGGGAGGAGGAGTGGTTACGGGTATCAGATTATGTTTTAGTATTTAGCGTTTTGTCTGTAAAACACTTTTATGAAGATTATGATGGATGCTGTCAGAATCTTAAAAAGCCTCAGAGGAGACGGAAAACACATAATGAAAATTATTAAACCACCGCGTTCACTATATTACACTATATTACACTATATTACACTATATTACACTATATTACACTATATTATCACAAACAGCCGGACTCTCACGTACTGCTCACGCTGTCTGTACAAACGTGTTTATGAAGCACGTGGAGTTAATGAGCTGTAGAGTATGATGAGCACAACAAGCACTTCTGCAGTAATTGTGCATCATGCACGACTATAAGCTACAGCTGTATCAGTATACACAGATCAGTCCTGTAGGCAGAGTCCTGTGGGCAATGTCCTGTGGACAGCATCATGTGGGCAGTGTCATCTATTAATAAATATACATTATTATTGTAATTCACTTTGGATAAAAGCGTCTGCCCATTGTAATGTAATGTAGGCGGCATCCTGCGGGCAGTGTCCTGTAGGCGGCATCCTGTGGGCAGTGTTTTGTGGAAAGTGTCCTGTGGGCAGCATCCTGTGGGTGGTGTTCTGTGGGCAGTGTCCTGTAGGCCAGTTTTCTATAGGCAGCATCCTGTTGGCGGTTTCCTGTGGGTAGTGTCTTGTGGGCAGTGTCCTGTGGGCATCTGTCTGTTGGTAGCATCCTGTGGGTTGACATCTTGTAGGACAGATTCCTATAGGCAGCATCCTGTGGCAAGTGTCTTGTAGGCAGTGTCCTGTGGGCAGCGTCTTGGACACTGCCAACAAGACATAAATGCCCTGTGGCTAGTGTCCTGTGGACAGCATCCTGTGGCTAGTGTCCTGTGGGCATCATCCTGTAGGCAACATCCTGTGGGCAGAATCCTGTAGGTGGAGTCATGTGGGTGGCATCCTGTAGGTGGTGTCCTGCGGACAGTGTCCTGTGGGTAGCGTCTTGTGGGCAGCATCCCGCTGGAAATGTCCTGTGGCTAGTGTCCTGTGGGTGAAATCTTGTGGGCATTGTCCTATAGGCAGTGTCTTGGACACTGCCCACAAGATGGAAATTCCCTGTGGCTAGTGTCCTGTGGACAGAATCCTGTGGCTAGTGTCCTGTGGGCATCATCATATAGGCGGCGTCCTGTGGCTAGTCTCCTATGGGTGGCATCATTTAGGTAGTGATTTGTAGGCAGCATCCTGTGGCCAGCATCCTGTGGACAGTGTCCTGTGGATAGCGTCTTGTGGGCAGCATCCTGCTTGAAATGTCCTGTGGCCGAAATCTTGTGGGCATCATCCTATAGGCAGCGTCTTGGACACTGCCCACAAAATGTCATGTGGCTGGTGTCCTGTGGGTGACATCGTTTAGGCAGCATCCTTTGAGCAGCATCCTGTAGGCAGTGTCCTGTGGGCAGAATCCTGTAGGTAGCATCTTGTGGGCAGCGTCCTGCTGGAAATGTCATGTGGCTAGTGTTCTGTGGGTGACATCTTGTGGGCATTATCCCATAGGCAGCGTTTTGGACACTGCCCACAAGACGGAAATGCCCTGTGGCTAGCTAGTCTCCTATGGGTGGCATCCTTTAGGTAGTGATCTGTAGGCAGCATCCTGTAGGCAGTGTCCTGTAGGCAGAATCCTGTAGGCAGTGTCCTGTAGGCAGAATCCTGTAGGTGGTGTCCTGCAGACAGTGTCCTGTGGGTAGCGTCATGTGGGCAGCATCCTGCTGGAAATGTCCTGTGGCTAGTGTCCTGTGGGTGAAATCTTGTGGGCATTGTCCTATAGGCAGTGTCTTGGACACTGCCCACAAGACGGAAATTCCCTGTGGCTAGTGTCCTGTGGACAGCATCCTGTGGCTAGTGTCCTGTGGGCATCATCATATAGGCGGCGTCCTGTGGCTAGTCTCCTATGGGTGGCATCATTTAGGTAGTGATTTGTAGGCAGCATCCTGTGGCCAGCATCCTGTGGACAGTGTCCTGTGGATAGCGTCTTGTGGGCAGCATCCTGCTTGAAATGTCCTGTGGCCGAAATCTTGTGGGCATCATCCTATAGGCAGCGTCTTGGACACTGCCCACAAGATGGAAATGCCCTGTGGCTAGTGTCCTGTGGACAGCATACTGTGGCTAGTGTCCTGTGGGCATCATTCTATAGGCAGCGTCCTGTGGCTAGTCTCCTATGGGTGGCATCCTCTAGGTAGTGATCTGTAGGCAGCATCCTGTAGGCAGAATCCTGTAGGTGGAGTCATGTGGGCGACATCCTCTAGGTGCTGTCCTGGGCAGCATCCTGCTGGAATTGTCCTGTTGCTAATGTCCTGTGGCTGACATTTTGTGAGCATCATCCTATAGGCAGTGTCCTGTGGCTAGTCTCCTATGGGTGGCATCCTTTAGGTAATGATCTGTAGGCAGTGTCCTGTAGGCAGAATTCTGTAGGTGGAGTCATGTGGGCGGCATCCTGTAGGTGGTATCCTGCGGACAGTGTCCTGTGGGCATCTGTCTGTAGGTAGCATCCTGTGGGTGACATCTTGTAGTTCAGTTTCCTATAGGCAGCATCCTGTGGCAAGCATCTTGTAGGCAGTGTCCTGTGGGCAGTGTCCAAGACGTAAATGCCCTGTGGCAAGTGTCCTGTGGACAGCATCCTTTGCCTAGTCTCCTATAGGTGGCATACTGTAGGCAGTGTCCTGAAGGTGTCCTCCTGTGGGCATTCTTTTGTGGACCGTTTCCTGTAGGCAGCATCCTGTGGGCATTGTCCTGTGGACAGTGAATTTTGGGCAGTGTCCTGTGGGCAGTGTCCTGTAGGTGACAATTGTTCTGAAAGTCCCTCTAGAACAGTCTAGGGAAGTGTTTCACACTGACGATAAATTGGAACAAGTTTTTTTTTTTAGTCGGATCAAACTCTAGTGCTTTGCTAAAGTTTCAGAACTACTAGTTTTTTGGGTTTAGACCCAAAAACTGAAAAGTCTGATGGTCTCGACCAAACAAGCGAGGTGTGAAAACAGTGTAAAGATCTAAGCAGAGACAGTGGCGAAACGTGAGCATGCACAACGTTACCATGCAACAATAAAATCGCAAGTCTTCATTCTTGTTTAAAATTGCATTATTAGGTTCAGTAAGTAAAAACACTGCATCACATTTAATCCACTAGTGCAGCTCCTCATATTTAGAGGAGAATCTAAACGTGCAGTTTATCCTAGAGGAACATTATAAACCCCCCACACACACAGCACAGCATTCCTCTGCAGCTTCTCTACAGGACACAGCATCCTTGGGAAGGCAATGGCAGCAAGAGCTGCCGATCTCCTGATGTTCTGGAGATGTTCTAGACAATGGTTGGGTCAGAACATCTCCAGAACATCAGGCATCAGGTCAACATTTGTTTTTTATCTATGTGTCTCAAATTCATAGATGCTCAGATTCAAACACATCAATTTTAAGAAGAAGTCTTCACTGTTCACTCGCTGCCTAATATACTGTAATATAGCATCCCCACATTACAGATATATATTCTAAAGAGATGTCTATTTTCTATTTATTTTATACATGCAAAAAGTTAAATTATTTGCTATTATTTATTATTATTGTTACAATATTATAATTTTACAGAAAATCAGTCTCTACTTAAGTTACTGTTTCTGAAATAGACGTGATTTTTTCATTTGTTTTATTTTTACTGAATGTATGAAACTCTTATTATTACACTATATCAATTTTTTATAATAATAATAATAATAATAATAATATGTATTTTGTTGCAGTAGTGTATTCTTAAAACAGATATAATAGAAAAAATAGATATAAAATAAATATGTAATAAATAATAATATGTATTTTGTTGCAGTAGTGTATTCTTGAAATGAATTTTTGAAAATGTCAACGGTTGTCATATCGCCAAGAATATCGTTATCCCAAAAATAAATATTGTGAAATATGGTAAAACAAATTTTAGGGCCATATCACCCACCCCTAATAAATGGATATGCAATAAATAAAAATATATATAAAATAGATATGTAATGAATAATAAGATGTATTTTGTTGCAAATTCTTGAAATGAATTTATATAAAAAAGTAAATGTTTGTCAAATTGCCAATGTTTGAATATGGTTATGGCAAAAATAAATATTGTAAAAAAAAATAATATTATTTTAGAGCA